>NC_064648.1:49492955-49707023 GCF_023864345.2 Schistocerca serialis cubense
CTCCCTCCCTCTGCCCCCTCTTCTCCCTCTTCCCCAACTCCCTCCCTCTGCCCCCTCTTCTCCCTCTTCCCCAACTCCCTCCCTCTGCCCCCTCTTCTCCCTCTTCCCCAACTCCCTCCCTCTGCCCCCTCTTCTCCCTCTTCCCCAACTCCCTCCCTCTGCCCCCTCTTCTCCCTCTTCCCCAACTCCCTCCCTCTGCCCCCTCTTCTCCCTCTTCCCCAACTCCCTCCCTCTGCCCCCTCTTCTCCCTCTTCCCCAACTCCCTCCCTCTGCCCCCTCTTCTCCCTCTTCCCCAACTCCCTCCCTCTGCCCCCTCTTCTCCCTCTTCCCCAACTCCCTCCCTCTGCCCCCTCTTCTCCCTCTTCCCCAACTCCCTCCCTCTGCCCCCTCTTCTCCCTCTTCCCGCACTCCCTCCCTCTGCCCCCTCTTCTCCCTCTTCCCGCACTCCCTCCCTCTGCCCCCTCTTCTCCCTCTTCCCGCACTCCCTCCCTCTGCCCCCTCTTCTCCCTCTTCCCGCACTCCCTCCCTCTGCCCCCTCTTCTCCCTCTTCCCGCACTCCCTCCCTCTGCCCCCTCTTCTCCCTCTTCCCGCACTCCCTCCCTCTGCCCCCTCTTCTCCCTCTTCCCGCACTCCCTCCCTCTGCCCCCTCTTCTCCCTCTTCCCGCACTCCCTCCCTCTGCCCCCTCTTCTCCCTCTTCCCGCACTCCCTCCCTCTGCCCCCTCTTCTCCCTCTTCCCGCACTCCCTCCCTCTGCCCCCTCTTCTCCCTCTTCCCGCACTCCCTCCCTCTGCCCCTCTTCTCCCTCTTCCCGCACTCCCTCCCTCTGCCCCCTCTTCTCCTCTTCCCGCACTCCCTCCTCTGCCCCTCTTCTCCCTCTTCCCGCACTCCCTCCCTCTGCCCCCTCTTCTCCCTCTTCCCGCACTCCCTCCCTCTGCCCCCTCTTCTCCCTCTTCCGCACTCCCTCCCTCTGCCCCCTCTTCGCCGACGCACTCCCTCCCTCTGCCCCCTCTTCGCCGACGCACTCCCTCCCTCTGCCCCCTCTTCGCCGACGCACTCCCTCCCTCTGCCCCCTCTTCGCCGACGCACTCCCTCCCTCTGCCCCCTCTTCGCCGACGCACTCCCTCCCTCTGCCCCCTCTTCGCCGACGCACTCCCTCCCTCTGCCCCCTCTTCGCCGACGCACTCCCTCCCTCTGCCCCCTCTTCGCCGACGCACTCCCTCCCTCTGCCCCCTCTTCGCCGACGCACTCCCTCCCTCTGCCCCCTCTTCGCCGACGCACTCCCTCCCTCTGCCCCCTCTTCGCCGACGCACTCCCTCCCTCTGCCCCCTCTTCGCCGACGCACTCCCTCCCTCTGCCCCTCTTCGCCGACGCACTCCCTCCCTCTGCCCCCTCTTCGCCGACGCACTCCCTCCCTCTGCCCCCTCTTCGCCGACGCACTCCCTCCCTCTGCCCCCTCTTCGCCGACGCACTCCCTCCCTCTGCCCCCTCTTCGCCGACGCACTCCCTCCCTCTGCCCCCTCTCCGCCGACTCCCTCCCTCTGCCCCCTCTCCGCCGACTCCCTCCCTCTGCCCCCTCTCCGCCGACTCCCTCCCTCGGCCCCCTCTCCGCCGACTCCCTCCCTCGGCCCCCTCTCCGCCGACTCCCTCCCTCGGCCCCCTCTCCGCCGACTCCCTCCCTCGGCCCCCTCTCCGCCGACTCCCACCCTCGGCCCCCTCTCCGCCGACTCCCTCCCTATGCCCCCTCTCCGCCGACTCCCTCCCTCTGCCCCCTCTCCGCCGACTCCCTCCCTCTGCCCCCTCTCCGCCGACTCCCTCCCTCTGCCCCCTCTCCGCCGACTCCCTCCCTCTGCCCCCTCTCCGCCGACTCCCTCCCTCTGCCCCCTCTCCGCCGACTCCCACCCGCCCTCTGCTCCCCCCCTCTTCCCCGACTCCCACCCGCCCTCTGCTCCCCCCCCTCTTCCCCGACTCCCACACGCCCTCTGCCCCCCCCTCTTCCCCGACTCCCACACGCCCTCTGCCCCACCCTCTTCCCCGCATCCCACCCGCCCTCTGCCCCCCCCTCTTCCCCGCATCGCACCCGCCCTCTGCCCCCCCCTCTTCCCCGCATCCCACCCGCCCTCTGCCCCCCCCTCTTCCCCGCATCCCACACGCCCTCTGCCCCCCCCCCTCTTCCCCGCATCCCACCCGCCCTCTGCCCCCCCCTCTACCCCGCATCCCACCCACCCTCTGCCCCCCCCTCTACCCCGCATCCCACCCACCCTCTGCCCCCCCCCTCTACCCCGCATCCCACCCACCCTCTGCCCCCCCCTCTTCCCCGCATCCCACCCACCCTCTGCCGCCCCCTCTTCCCCGCATCCCACCCACCCTCTGGCCGCCCCCTCTTCCCCGCATCCCACCCACACTCTGGCCGCCCCCTCTTCCCCGCATCCCACCCACACTCTGGCCGCCCCCCTCTTCCCCGCATCCCACCCACACTCTGGCCGCCCCCTCTTCCCCGCATCCCACCCACACTCTGGCCGCCCCCTCTTGCCCGCATCCCACCCACACTCTGGCCGCCCCCTCTTGCCCGCATCCCACCCACCCTCTGGCCGCCCCCTCTTGCCCGCATCCCACCCACCCTCTGGCCGCCCCCTCTTGCCCGCATCCCACCCACCCTCTGGCCGCCCCCTCTTGCCCGCATCCCACCCACCCTCTGGCCGCCCCCTCTTGCCCGCATCCCACCCACCCTCTGGCCGCCCCCTCTTGCCCGCATCCCACCCACCCTCTGGCCGCCCCCTCTTGCCCGCATCCCACCCACCCTCTGGCCGCCCCCTCTTGCCCGCATCCCACCCACCCTCTGGCCGCCCCCTCTTGCCCGCATCCCACCCACCCTCTGGCCGCCCCCTCTTGCCCGCATCCCACCCACCCTCTGGCCGCCCCCTCTTGCCCGCATCCCACCCACCCTCTGGCCGCCCCCTCTTGCCCGCATCCCACCCACCCTCTGGCCGCCCCCTCTTGCCCGCATCCCACCCACCCTCTGGCCGCCCCCTCTTGCCCGCATCCCACCCACCCTCTGGCCGCCCCCTCTTGCCCGCATCCCACCCACCCTCTGGCCGCCCCCTCTTGCCCGCATCCCACCCACCCTCTGGCCGCCCCCTCTTGCCCGCATCCCACCCACCCTCTGGCCGCCCCCTCTTGCCCGCATCCCACCCACCCTCTGGCCGCCCCCTCTTGCCCGCATCCCACCCACCCTCTGGCCGCCCCCTCTTGCCCGCATCCCACCCACCCTCTGGCCGCCCCCTCTTGCCCGCATCCCACCCACCCTCTGGCAGCCCCCTCTTGCCCGCATCCCACCCACCCTCTGGCCGCCCCCTCTTGCCCGCATCCCACCCACCCTCTGGCCGCCCCCTCTTGCCCGCATCCCACCCACCCTCTGGCCGCCCCCTCTTGCCCGCCTCCCACCCACACCCTGGCCGCCCCCTCTTGCCCGCCTCCCACCCACCCTCTGGCTGCCCCCTCTTCCCCCCCCCACGCTTCCCACCCTCCCTCTGGCTGCCCCCGCTTCCCCCCCCACGCTTCCCACCCTCCCTCTGGCTGCCCCCTCTTTTCCCCCCCCACGCTTCCCACCCTCCCTCTGGCTGCCCCCTCTTTTCCCCCCCCACGCTTCCCACCCTCCCTCTGGCTGCCCCCTCTTTTCCCCCCCCACGCTTCCCACCCTCCCTCTGGCTGCCCCCTCTTCCCCCCCCACGCTTCCCACCCTCTGGCTGCCCCCTCTTTTCCCCCCGCCTCCCTCCCTCTGGCTGCCCCCTCTTTTCCCCCCGTCTCCCTCCCTCTGGCTGCCCCCTCTTCCCCCCCGTCTCCCTCCCTCCCTCCCTCCCTCCCTCCCTCTCTCTGCCTCCTCTTTTCCCCGCCTCCCGCCCCCTCCCTCCCTCTCGCTGCCCCCTCTTCCCCCCGCCTCCCTCCCCCTCCCTCTCGCTGCCCCCCTCTTCCCCCCGCCTCCCTCCCCCTCCCTCTCGCTGCCCCCCTCTTTTCCCCGCCTCCCTCCCTCCCTCTGCCACCCTCTGTCCCCTCTTTTCCCCTCCCTCCCTCCCTCCCTCTGCCACCCTCTGCCCCCTCTTTTCCCCTCCCTCCCTCCCTCCCTTTGCCACCCTCTGCCCCCTCTTTTCCCCGCCCCCCTCCCTCCCTCTGCCCCCTCTTTTCCCCGCCTCCCTCTCTCCCTCCCTCACCCTCTTTTCCCCGCCTCCCACTCTCCCTCCCTCTCTCTGCCTCCTCTTTTCCCCGCCTCCCACTCTCCCTCCCTCCCACTCTCCCTCCCTCCCACTCTCCCTCCCTCCCTCTGCCCCCTCTGCCCTCTCTTTTCCCCACCTCCCTCCCTCTGCCCCCTCTGCCCTCTCTTTTCCCCGCCTCCCTCCCTCTGCCCCCTCTTTTCCCCGCCTCCCACCCTTCCTCCCTCTGCCCCCTCTTTTCCCCGCCTCCCTCCCTCTGCCCCCTCTTTTCCCCGCCTCCCTCCCTCTGCCCCCTCTTTTCCCCGCCTCCCTCCCTCTGCCCCCTCTTTTCCCCGCCTCCCTCCCTTCCTCCCTCTGCCCCCTCTTTTCCCCGCCTCCCTCCCTCCCTCCCCCTCTGTGCCCCCTCTTTTCCCCGCCTCCCTCCCTCCCTCCCCCTGCCCCCCTCTTTTCCCCGCCTTCCTCCCTCCCTCTGCCCCCTCTTTTCCCCGCCTCCCTCCCTCCCTCTGCCCCCCTCTTTTCCCCGCCTCCCTCCCTCCCTCTGCCCCCCTCTTTTCCCCGCCTCCCTCCCTCCATCTGCCCCCCTCTTTTCCCCGCCTCCCTCCCTCCCTCTGCCCCCCTCTTTTCCCCGCCTCCCTCCCTCCCTCTGCCCCCCTCTTTTCCCCGCCTCCCTCCCTCCCTCTGCCCCCCTCTTTTCCCCGCCTCCCTCCCTCCCTCTGCCCCCCTCTTTTCCCCGCCTCCCTCCCTCCCTCTGCCCCCCTCTTTTCCCTGCCTCCCTCCCTCCGTCTGCCCCCCCTCTTACCCCGCCTCCCTCCCTCCCTCCCTCTGCCCCCCTTTCACCAGCTCCATCGCTCTGCCCCCACTTTCACCAGCTCCATCGCTCTGCCCCCCTTTCACCAGCTCCATCGCTCTGCCCCCCCTTTCACCAGCTCCATCGCTCTGCTCCCCCTTTCACCAGCTCCATCGCTCTGCCCCCTTCCCCCTCCTCCCTCCCTCGCTCTTCCCCCGCCTCTCTCCCTCTTCCCCCGCCTCTCTCCCTCACTCTTCCCCCACCCCTCTCCCTCTTCTCCCGCCTCCCTCCCTCACTCTCTCCCCACCTACCTCCCTCCCCCACTCTCTCCCAACCTCCGTCCCTCCCTCCCCCACTCTCTCCCAACCTCCGTCGCTCCCTCCCTCTGCCCCTACCACCCTCCCTCCAACCCTCCCTCCAACCCTCCCTCCCTATCTTCCCCCCTCGCCCTCTGTATGACAGTGCCATGTAGGAACAAGACACAGATGTCCTGATACTTGACTTTCTTCGTTTTTCAGTTTCTTGAAGACCCATTAAGGGCTGACGACCCTAGTGTTTGGGTAAAGCAACATCCCAAACTGAAACAACATGCTGCTGGATCTGAGCATAATGTAAGTTTTCACACAAGCATTGTAATGTGTAGGAAGTGTAGTAAGAAACTCTAGTTAGATGTGTTATTTGTAGGTTATTACCAATGGTATTTTAACAGCACTTCTAACAATCATATCTTTACGGATCATTACCCTTGCATGAAGTTTTGGTTATGATTCTATGTAATGAATGCCTTAAGTACATATTTGGTGTCAACGCAGCAAGGAAGACTTCCTCTTGTAAGTAATTGTTAATGTTGTTATATGTCAGTGTCACAGTGCTGTAACAGATGTAGAACTAAGACATGTGACGGGTGTATAGTCTAGATTTACTAGTCACAATTCACTGTAGTATTTACATCATTACTGAAATCCTGCATTGGGTGTGTTTAATTCATTATGATTTCCCTCCAGTACACATGACAAATTTTCATTTTTCCCTAAAAAAAATATGGCAAGAAGCTGTGTAAATAACATTAAATTTGGCTAATTTTGATATGATGCCATATTCATTTGATTAATGACCAAAATGTCCTGTTTATGGGTTTACAGCTAGAAGATTATTTGCATCTCTATATTATCTGAATTTAATTTTGAAATGTTGCCACACACGTATATCAGATTTGTATATGGGAGTACAACCATCCGATAGAATAGGCCATAGTGCCTCTGAAATCAGAGTGGATTATGTGACAGGAATAGAAAGTGACAGTATGCCAAATAAATACTGCACAATGGCTGATAGCAAAATCAGGGCCCATAGAACTGATTTGGATGCATTCGGACACACACTTCCCAATCGATAAGAATCTGCAAAGTTGGATGATACTCATGAGAAAGGAATATTGAGAGCTGTCATATACACAGAGAAGATAGCAAATAGATATAATTCACAGATTGTTTTCTTCTTTCAGTCTGTTGAAGATCCATTGGGAGTATTTTGGTCCACTGATTTCATCAAGGAGGATCCTGAATTAAATTTGGAAATGAATATAACTGAGGATACTGTAAGTATTTACATGTCTGATGTATTGTTTGTAGTCAATAATAAGTCTTTTGGTAAGTGTGTAGAGTAAAAGTTGTATTGCAGTGGAATTGTCACAGATTGTCAGTCTTCTGGAATTTGTTGCTGTTCGTAATTGTAGAGTATTCTTGTACTCCTGCACTTGAATGTCATATCACTTCTTACATTTTCACTGTTTTAAATAGAAGTGGAATGGGACTAGTGGCTGGTATAATTCTGTTCTCTGTAGCCTTTGTTGATATTAACTGCATTGTATAATGGTTGTCTGTGATGGTCATGAAATTTACATTTAGATAAAGTGTAAGTTCCAATAGTGTAGGTCATTTGAGAAATATTCCTTCTTTCAACAACTTCTGATAAATAGAATTCAAAAGAACATTGGCTGTCTTATCTTTTGTGTGAATCATAGTTATTCTTGAGTTTTCCTAAAAAAAATTTCGGATTTGAAAAACAGAGATGAAATTTGTGTGTTCTAGATCAGCCCCGATACGTTGGCACATATTGTGGCAGCTTCTGTGGTACCTGTTGTATTAATTATAAAATTTTCAGTAATAGAAAAAATCTGTATATGGCTTTTGGTGAATGATTGTACATAGCTGAAGCCATGTATGACCTCACCATTAGAGTCCTGGCAGATCTAAAGAAAAAAGATAATTTTATTAAGTATGCTTTATGACCTTGCAAGGGATGGAGATGCTCACATTAATAAACATGTCACAGGAATGAAATTAGACAAAGATTGGGGAACATTCCACATACAATTGCTGAAGGTTAGGTACTGGCTCACTCATGATCTCATTGTTCATAAACAAACTTTCTGAAGTTATAAAGGATTTTTCAGGCACTGAAATGTTGGCTTCATCAGACACTGGAATGTGTGGTGATTACACAAGCATACAGGTCGAGGATCCAAACTATCATGCTATGGACAGCTCAGAGAGTATGTAAAGGAGTGTAGCTGATTCACAGCTAACAGGCCAGACTTAATGTCACAGAGACTCATGTTATGCCATTTTAAACAAATGAAAGGGATGCATTGGCATCACAAGTAGACAGGACAGTAAGTGAAACAGTAGTAGTGTTGTTCCACAAGAAGGGTTTTACAGAAATGAGAAAGCCACACATAGTAGTAAGGGATGTGCATATGGGCAGTTTGGCTAAAACAGCGATCTGTAAGGTGTCCTAGGGCATAGCTGTACTTGTCAAAGTGGCTGGATTGTAGTTGGTGACTACTTACCATGAAAATACAAAAGACCATACTGACCTTTGTATGCAGCCCAAGAGATCACAGATCGATAGAGATGTCTCCATGGCACCAGGGCCAGAGGTTCAGGGATAGTGTCCACTGCATGGAGTGCTGCTTCCATAGCAAGTGTTCAGAACAGTGTGTTGCTGGTTGTGTGGTCTGGAAAACCATGTCATGTGGTTGACACTGAAATCACTGACGTGTACCCCACTTGTTACTTTGAAAATATTTAACTTAGATTAAAGAGTGGTAGACACCTGAGAAATCTACGAATAGGATGTGTGACCATAACAGTGATCCTGAGTAATACATGTAGTTGTGCAGTGAATATCTTAGCTCTGTCAGCTAGAGTGACATGCAACCTTTGTGGTCTCAGGAGCATAAAATGCAAGGGCTTAATAATGTAGCAGAAAAATAGGGCTGACAATTTTGATACTGGCACATGGCCAGCAAGATTCTGTGTTAATTGTGGAATTGGGAATTTTATTAGGTAATTGCATGAGAAGCTTGAGCAAGCTAGCAAGATAAAGTAGTACTTTGTTGTAGAAGCATTTCAGTGCTAGTCTGCTACATCTGTTACAAGTGTAATGGAGATCTTTCAGGAACTCAAATGAGAATTCCCAGAGGGAAGGTGATGTTCCTTAGAGAAACGCTATTGAGAAAATTTAGAGAACTGCCATTTGAAGCAACCTACTGAACAATTTTGTTGCTTCCAACATACACAGCACATAAAGACTATGAAGGTGAAATTTGAGAAGTCAAGGCTGATTGAGAGGCACATATACAGTCTTTTTCACTTGTATTTGTGAGTGGAGTGGGAACGGAAATGACCAGCAGGGTTACGGGGTACCCTTCATGATGCACCATTAAGTGGATAGCGGAGTATAGAAGTTTGTGGAGAAACTAGGTAAAATAAGTGGCTGACCAATGTAGTAGGAGCAACAATGATATTTTTCATAGTAGTAAATGTACATATACATACATACAAAATAATCTATTAACATTTCTCATAATTAGCCATGTGAGTAGATTAGCACTTGTCACAAACAGCTGGTTGTCACTAGACATCACAGAGGTAAATTCCTGTGGGAGCTTCTGCCTTAAGATTTGCAAGCTGGCTTATCCCACATCCATCCACATCTTCATTTATGGAATGCAATGTGTAAATCAAAGAATGAATAAATGAATAACGTTCACGCCCCATCTCTAGCCAGAGCTGAGGTCGCCACCTTCCCTCCATTGTAACTCTGTCACATTTCCTTTGCATTTGTTTGTCTTTGTGGTCATCTTTTCCCTACATGTGCTCATCTCGCCTTGTCTTTTTGAGGTGGACGTTTTAATTTGTTGCAGAGTGGCTGGCTCATCCACTTTTATTATTGTGATCAGCCAGTGCAGACCATATGCTCTATGATTTTAATACCTTCTGCTTTTCTTTGTGGTGTATGTTTCCCACATTATTTGTTCATTCCATTCATTTTCTTTTTAGGTGTTGTGCAGAGTTTTTTTATACATTGAGTCTTGCTTCCGTCAGGAAAAAAGGGACTGATGATCCTGTAGTTTGGTCCCTTTATACTCAAAACCAACCAACCAACCAATCAACTTTGCTCTTTATAATATTGTTACATTCCTTCCCAGATTTTCCATTACTTGTTGTTGATCTGACATTGAAATTTGTCCCATAATTCTAATACCATGAATAAAACTGCAGTTCTGTCATTATCCATGATGAAAAAGTAGAATACACACTGCTATATTATTGAAAGAGAATGTGGAGTATGATAATTCAGTTGAATATTGGGTAGTAATATTGACAGCATGATTCAAGACCATGTGTGCAATACAGAAGTGTGTTCAAAAGGAGGATTCTAGGGCATAAATATGTAAATTAAGGCTGTACAAAGAATACCATGCATTGATGCACAATGAAAAGTCAATTTACTTGATAAACTCCATGTCAATAGGTGTGCCAGGCAGACGAAAGGAAGGTAAGACAGACAGTACTTCATTGAAACAAGCTGCTTTCAAATATGAAGTCCAGTCAAAAGAAGTGTGTCAAAAAACATTGCTTGACATATTTTGCATCACCCAGCAATGAAAACTCACTCTTCAATATAAACTGTGAAGTGGAGTGACCACTCCTGAAGATGCTTGAGGAAAATATTTGTGTAGGCCACATGTCATATCAAATGACAGGTCTCTGATTCAAGAACTCAGTTTGAGTTTCTCTAAGTAAGAATAAATCTTCGAAAGAATGTCTGTACCACAATCTCAATTTATGCGGAAACTAATGATTCTTTATGATCGCAGCTTCAGATGAGATACAAATGCACAACATAGAACTTAGTCAGTTGTCATGCAAAAGCAGACTGAGCATACAAACTGCTAAAATATAACACAGAAATGACTACAAAGGAACAATATATATGTTACATGCTGGTCGTACAACACGTTGTACTTTGTCATACATTGGCACATTCCATGGCATTCTGCCAGAAACAGCTGCTGTCATATAATTTAATGGTTCATGACTTTGGTACTTAACTAACATGGTAAATTTAGGTGATGGATCTGGTGCAAGGTTTGGTTCAGCCAAAATAGTTTCCTATCTGATTAAATTTGTGATGCTTGAAGAAGGTATGGGACACAAACTAATTACATGGTCTGACCACCATGTTGGGCAGAACGATAACTGGAGAATTTTAGCACTATATTCCTGTCTGGTCAACTGCAAGTACTGTGTAGAAATACATAAAAAGTTCTTATGTTAGAGTCATAGTTGCCTTGTGACAGGAACTTCGCAGTGATTGAGGAAAGAAAGTGTCAAAAGTTATGGCTCCTTTAGAATGGAAGCATGTCATTGCTTAGGCCTCTGTAGAACCTTCAAAGTTTACCATTTAGGAGATGATGGAAGACTTCAAGGGCATTGGATCCATTGAGCTGGTTCTCAAAATGCCACCTACTTTGAAAATTACTTCTGTGCTCTGGTTGAAGCTATGCAGTGATGATCCTCAAGGCATAAGAATGTTTCATCCATGTGAAAGACATTGTATTGTGAAACATAGTTTTAAACATGAAGAAAAAGACCTTCTGTTGCATTTTGGTTTTTGGTTGCTCTACAGTGTGGTACTGAAACTTGTAAGGAGAAGAAAGGCAATCTATTGGATGTGACGAAATACAGGGAATCAAAATCCAGGCATTTTATGAAAACATTCAGTGTGCCAACTAAGTGTAACGTGCCAGCTTTGGGTCTCAACTCGATAACAAACTTATGTTCTATTACTTTTTTAAAACCAAAGTAATCAGTTTGCTATAAATATTAGTTTGTATCTTGTTATAATATTTTTACGTAAAACTTTGAGACTCGAGGCAACCTTATAGTTATAGTAGAGTGTGATATACAGTAATGCTGTACATAAGTTGCTATATGCTGTCTTCCCATTTTAATAGTTATGTATTTTCTAAAACCTATCCTTAGTGCAATTTTAAAAAGCCCAACCAACTATTTTCAACAGTCTGCATCTGCAAACAATAAATATCTATTACTTTATTATTAACAGTTTGTGTCGATTTCCTAAAAACTTGGAAATGTGCCATACAGCATTATTCATGCACATGCTTCATTTTGCTATGACTATGTGCATCTATCAGGTGACACTAATTTAGAATAGGATTGATTGGTACCTTCTTCCAACCACTAGGAAACTTCCATGGGCTGAGAGTTGTTTGATATGCTGCTGTTAGAGAAGGAACAAGTTTAGTGTAATATGAGTAGTGTTGTACAGCCATCTCATATTGCCCAGGTGCCTTTTTTCTTATTAAGTGGTTACACAGTATAAAATCAACAAAAATTGATCTCAAAATCTGTCATTTTGATGTTGATGCCAGTACAGAGAGGAGGAACTCCATTACAATATTCCATGATGAAATAGATTTTAAAGAGAAAATTGAATATTTGACCTTTTGTCTGTTATCTTCAGTTTGTGTGCCAATAGGGCAACTGATAGTGATTTCAGTCCAGCTACTGACACTGTGAGCTGATTCCTTAGTGTGAAAATTCAATCAAGATGTGTAATGTTAATGCTTTGAAATTGGTCCTATCATGTATTGAGTTTCAGGGTAGTGAACAGAGCTGATTTCAGAATGTATTTCTGCAGTCCCTTGCATGGGTCAATGCCATCTACCACTCAGTATCTACCCTGTTAAAACCACCAGCTGCCTACAATAGATTTTGTTAGTCAAGCAACATCTAAAAGTATGAAGTTAGGCATATATTGCAATAGTTAATGTATACTTAAACATGTTGTTTAAACTGAATTTAAATACAGTGAAAACTAAATAAGGAAATGTAAACACAGTGGCAAAGTTAAGTTGAATGGTGTGTACTGTCAATGTAAGACACAAAAATAGAAATGACCATACTTAAAATCATTAAATTGAATTATATAGGATCACATAGCAAGGTTGAACACTTCAGATTGAAGATAAGGCAGTTCAACTATGTGAATAATTATGAATATTTGACAGATTCCCCAGTTACATAAGCTAATGTGAAATCAGAACTAAAATCTACATTCCAACTGAGTGTTAATCATCAGTGATGCTCTGTCACTGTCAATCAAAGCTCAGTACAAAACAGAACTATCAGTTGCGTAGAGTGAAAGTTCGTCAGTCACAAAAACATACAATTGAATGTAGTGAGAAAATGTCAAAATCCTCACATATTGCTCAAAATCTTATCATCCATACAGTTTTAGAGAGCTGAAATGGCACAACTGGTTGGCTGCCCTGAGACTTCCATTCAACTTCTGTCAAACCCTATGCAGACTTAACAGTAACAGCTCACCGGCCCAGACTATGTGAGAAACACACATACATTACCAAAGACTATGAGGTACAGCAGCACTGCTTATTTAAAACCTGCATAATAGTTAATTTGTCAAAAATACCTGAACACCAATTCACTAAGGATGATGGATTTAATTTGATTTTGGCAGAGAAGCTAAGACATCTTTGGTCTAACCTTGCACTGAAACAGTTTATTGTGCAGTATTGCTCCCTGTATATCTAGTAAAGCCAACCAGTGCCCTTAGATAGTGCAAGGAGTCTCTTACCAGTTCTTTGTTAGACACAATTTCTTCACTTCTAGTTGCACTGAAAATTCTCTCTCTCTTTGCTCTCCAATGTCATGCATTGGAAGATTAGGTGTGATGCAGTTTCTTCACTCTCATCACAGATGCTACATTTACGGTCTTCTTCCATTATACCCATTGTATGTAGGTGTTTTTTTAAATTCCCATGACTGATCATCAGTCCAACCATGAGTTTAATCTCTTTCCTCCTCATGCCCAGGGTTACAGTGCATCTTTTAAAGCACAGCTTTGGAATCATTACCTTACCATGTTTTCGCTTATAGATCTTGGTCTAGTATTCTATGTGCTGCTTCTAAGCCAGTTCCATAGTTCTAGTTTGATCACAGCATTTGTGATTATCGGGACAGGTACCGGTCCACTGAATGGAATCTTTGCCCCCATCCTGGCCAGTCTGTCAGCTTGTTTATTGCCACTGATCCCTGAGTGACCAAGGACCCGTATTAAGTTTCCGCTATTGCATCCCCTAACTCCACCAGAGCCCTGTGACATTATGCAATAATCTTCTATTGTGTTGCAGGAGCTCCCAATAATTTCAGGGCTTCCTTGCTGTCTGAATAGATGTAGATGCTACAGTCCTTGTAGCACCTATATACGAGGGCCGTTCAGAAAATAACCTCCGGTTGATTTAAAAAAATACACCAAGTTAAATAAAAATATTTTAATATATACATCTTACAACTACATCTTTGCACTATTTTTCTACATTGTCTTCATAGCGATTGAGGCACTTATCATATCTCTTCACAAGCTTTGAAATTCCTTCTGCATAAAAATCACCTGCTTGTGCCTGGAGCCAGCCTGTGACCACATCTTTGAGCTCTTCGTCGTCATCAAACCGCTGTGACCCGAGCCATTTCTTCAAATGCATGAAGAGGTGATAATCACTTGGCGCCAGGTCTGGGCTGTAAGGTGGATGGTTGATAACGTCCCACTTGAAGGACTCAAGAAGGGCCATTGTTCTGCGAGCAGAGTGAGGACGGGCATTATCGTGCAAAAAAACGATACCGGAAGTCAGCATACCACGGCGTTTGTTCTGTATAGCCCGTCGTAACTTTTTTATTGTTTCACAGTACACGTCTTGATTAATGGTCGTACCACGTTCCATGAATTCAAGCAACAACACCCCTTTGGCATCCCAAAACACCGTTGCCATCAGTTTTCTGACAGAAAAATCTTGCGAGGCTTTTCTTGGTTCGGTAGGCGAATTTGAATGTGCCCACATCTTTGATTGTTCTTTTGTCTCAGGGTTCACGTACTTAATCCAAGTTTCGTCACCGGTCACGATTCTGTTTAACAATGGTTCTCCTTCGTCCTCATAACGTGACAGAAAGTCTAATGCAGAGGCCATTCTTTGAGTTTTGTGGTGGTCGGTAAGAATTTTGGGCACCCATTGTGCACAGAACTTACGGTAACCCAATCTTGCTGTCACTATCTCGTACAAGAGAGAAATCTGTGGAAAACCAGTAGACAACTCCGACATTGAGAAACGTCGATTTTGACGAACTTTTGCATCAACTGTCTGAACGAGTTCGTCAGTCACCAATGATGGCCTACCACTCCTCTCTTCATCATGAACGTTTTCTCGTCCACTTTTAAATAAACGTACCCATTCACGGACAACTCCTTCACTCATAACTCTTGGTCCGTACACGGCACAAAACTCACGATGAATAGCTGCTGCAGAATATCCTTTGGCTGTAAAAAACCTTATGACAGCACGCACTTCACATTTGGCGGGGTTTTCTATTGCAGCACACATTTCAAACTGCCACAAAAACTAAACTAGCGTAGGTACGACGTTCACTCGACCACGGCTTGATGCCGACTGACCTGTTGAGTGCGTGAACGCACAGATGGCGTCGCTACTCCCCCCACAACCTGCACTGTGACCAATTGGAGGTTACTTTCTGAACCGCCCTCGTATATTCTCCTCCAAGTACACCTCAATTCCAGTAATTTCAGCTTGGAATACAGAGGCCAGTTTTCCTAGAGAGATGAAGCCCTCCAGTCTTGGCTGAACCCTGTATACCCCGCCCCAGCGCCTTGGTCTGATTTCAACCCATCAGTGAACTAGACAACGTCCCCTGTATGGTGTCTGTTTTCCCACTGCTCCCTGCTTCCAATTATTGTATTGTAAGACTTGTTGAAACAGTTGGGAGTTGTTATATAGTCGGGCGGCATTTCCCAAGCCATTTCTATATTTGCCTCACTATTTAAGTGTGTGTGTCTGGATATCACAATGTGATCCAGTTTTTACCAGTTTTGAGTCTGTATGCACCAGCTGCTGCCTTCATCTTAACCCAAAGATGTAGTGGAAGCATGTCCAGCATGGCTTACAACCCAGCGGTTGGTGTGCTATTAATTCTGCCTGTTGTGGCAAAGCGTGCCAGTATCTGCGCCTTCGCAAGCTCCTTAGCTGCAACTTGCTGTTGGACCTTCTTCCACGACACTACGGCCCCATAGGAGATTCTAAGTCTAGCTGCTGTTGTGTGTGTCCAGTGCATACATCAGGATCTTAGGCCCCAGTTTTTGCCACAAGGCATTCTGGTACTCACTAGAGTACAATTCGCCTAGGAGCAGATGCTTTTAATGTGAGGGGTCCATGTTAGTTTCTCATCTAAGATTACCCCTAGATATTTCACTATCCCCTTCACAGGTAGAGTTTCATCGAAAAGCTTTAGATTCCAGCTTTTGTGTTGGATATGCTTCTTTATGATTGATACCACACGTCTTGTTAGGATTAATGTTTAGGTCCTATTTAATGCACCAATCTTTCACAATGTCCAGTGCACCTTGTGCAATATCCCTAACCGTGTCAGCAAATTTGCCAGGTAATACTATGACAAGGTCATCTGCGTATCTGTGGCAAAAGCATTGTCTGGAATTTAGTTTCTCAATGAGTTTGTTCACCACTAGATTCCACAATAAAGTGGACAAAACTACTACTTGTGGACAACCTCTAGTGGTGTTAATTACCATTTTTTCATTCATTATGTGGCACCTACCCTCCTTCCACTAAGCATGGCCCTAGTCCACCTACATATAGTGGTCACTAGGATGCACCTCTGTGGACCTAACCATGGAATTGAAGGTTGTGTTACTAAAAGCCCCCTTGATGCCCAGGAAGATGCAGATGGCTATTTCTTGAAAGCAAAGTGCTTTCTCCACCCTCCCAACAAATAGGTGGAGAGCTGTCTCACTTGATTTACCTGGTTATGAGTGTTGGTTTGAATGTAGAGGAGCCCTAGTTAGCCTCCTCTCCCCAACATGTGCATTAACCAGACTGATTGATCTCATATCCTTGGCCTTTGTATGATCAATTCTTCCTAGCTTTGGAGTAAAGACAACCTTCACTGCCCTCCAGGCATTGGGAATGACTCCCACTGCTAGGCTAACCCTGAATAACCTGCACAGGACTCTTATAAGATTCTCTCATGCTTGTTTCAAGAGAGCTGGAAAGATTCTGTCTGGGCCAGGTGACTTGAACGGTAGGAATGTTCCCACCACTCACTGGATTTTACTGAAATTGACACATTCCTTGTCCGATTCCCAGTCCTCTCTTCGAGTGCCTGAGAACCATTGTCTTTCAGGGGTTGCATTCTGGTCTATGTTATCTGCCAGAGCATATTGAGGAAAATGAGTTTTGAGGAGCAGTTCCAGTGTCTCATGTGCTGTCTTTGTATATTCCCCATCCTCCTTCCTCAATGTACCTCGTGGATTAGTTGGTACTCTAGTGAGGATTTTGTGAAGCCTGGGTTGAGATAAGGACCTTCCCATGCTGGTCACTTTAGAACCTTACGAAACATTCTGAGATAAATATTACATTAAATATCAGCGAAAACATGATTAACTGCCATCATATGCAACTGTTACAGTAAGTAAATACAAGGAAATATTTCTATACAGACAAACATGTCATATCAGGTGAGATTGTAATTTCCTGCTCATTTACATGTGGTGCTTTAGGTTACTGCGTAGCACTTACCAAGTTCGAATTACAACCAGTTGAACTTGACACGTCTTGATCACACTGGATAATAGTTAATTTGTCAAAAACGTATCTAATACACATTCGATAAGGATAATGGTGTAGTGTAAAATATGCTGCCTTTTGGTGTATGGGATTGTGGAGTATATTTAGTTCTGGTCAAATTAATTGAGTAGTTTTAGTCAAATTTTAGATACCCTGGATCCAGTTGAGTTCCAGTCAAACTATGTATTTGCTGTACAGTTTGATGTATTGTTTATGCTTGTGGCAGTTTTGGCTTACATATAGTACAATTTAGCATTATTGTAATCAGTGTTTATAAAATTAATGAAAAACTATACACGGCTCTATTTAACTCCTGAAGTTGGGCTGCACAGTTTGATGTAGTACTGTTGAATTCAATTTTAGTGTTGTTCTATATAATATTTGTGAATAATATTTTATAGCGGGAAAGTGAAAAATTAGCAGTTGGCTATGCATCTGATTTTTTTGAGAGATCAGTCAGCAGAGTTAGAATATTTGATTTGTTGCATTCTTTGTTTATTGCTGTCCCTCACTTATTTTGGCCGCATTCATCTTTTGTTTGTCAATGAGTTTATGATTAAGATTAAATGTGTGTCAAAAATTCTACTTGCCATCATAGCACCGACCTTGGGAAAGTCCTAAAATTGCTCAAAGATACAACTGCAAAAGTTATATGAATATGAATTTAAATACTGCCTCACAGTTGTCTGCCTTTTCTCACAGGCAAGTATTCCCAATAGATAGCAGGTTATGGCTTAGGAGGAACATAGTTAACCAGAGCAAAATATTAAATGTATAGATGTTTGTGTTTCAATGTTAAATGGGAAATGTTAAGTGTCAATCAATCCTGTGCATTTGATGGTAGATTCACATTACTATCTCACGTGTAGTATTTGAAAGTTTTAATGCATGACAAATTTTCAGTTACCTTAATTATTTGTTCAAATTAATTTCCATTGGTGCTTACAAAGACTTGATACCATATATTACGGTTTATAAATTAATTTGTTTCTTCAAAAAATTGCCTCCAAAATTGAGGTTTGTTATACTCAAATTTAACATAACAAGTCCAGCGTTTCAGTCAAAATTCCCAGTTGCCTTAAAAGTGGCCATATATTCAATTATTATTATTCTGGGTTTACAATGTGAGTACATTTTTCCAGTACCTATTCTAGATTACAGTAAGTCACTAATTATTGTTCTCCACTCTTCTCTATTTGTCCATAAATCTTCAGGAATGTTGTTCTTCCTCATTGCTGACTGAACTCCCTGTATCCATGTATCTGGTGGTCGTCCCCTTTTTCTTCTTCCAATTGATACCCAGTCGATTACGCATTTTGGTAGCCTTTCCTGTTCCATTCGTCTGATGTGTCCATACCATTTAAGTTGTTTGTGCTCGATGAAATCAATAATTGAATTTTTACATTTCATCTTGTTTCTGATTTCTTCATTTCTTATTCTTTCTCGTCTTGATATTCTTGCTGAACGTCTCCAGAAATCCATTTCTGTGGCTAATAATTTTGATTTCAGTTGCCATTTTGTAGTCCACACTTCTGAACCATATGTAATAATGCTCCTAACTATTGTTTTAAAAATCCTTATTTTGTTATCAGTTGTTATGTGTTTGTCCCAGAGAATTCCATTCAGTAAAGAGATTTCGTCTTTCCAGAATTTATTCTTGATCTAATTTCTTTGTCCTGTTTCCCATCATTTGTAATTTTCACACCTAAATATTTATATTCCTCAGTAGCTGTTATTGTTCCCATCCCTTCTTCTAATATTAAGTCTCCATTCACTCCACCAATTACCATGTACTTTGTTTTATTCATGTTTACATTTAGACCTGATTTTTTATATTCTTGAATCAATTTTCTGGTCATATACTCTGTCCTCATAGTCTTGGGCTATAATGAGTTGGTCATCTGCAAATTGTAACGAGTATATTGTTCTATCATTTATTGGTATTCCCATAGCGTGACATTTTTTCTTCCAATTCTGTAAAGTTATTTCTGTATATATTTTATACAATGTAGGTGAGATGCTACATCCTTGACGTAATCCTTTTGTGACTTGGAATCCATGTGATAGATATTTACCAATATTTATTTTTGAAATAGAATTTTTAAATAAAATTTGAATTGCTTTAATTATTCTTGGATTTATTCCTATTGATATTAAAGCTTTCCATAAACTGGATAAAGGCACACTATCATAGGCTTTTTCTATATCTATGAATACTAAATGTATAGGTTGTGCCCAAACCATTTTTTTTTTCAATAATTTGTTGTAGGCAAAAGATATGATCAATTGTTGATCTTCCAGCTCTAAAACCTGCTTGTTCTTCAGCCTCCTTTTCTTTGTATTCTTGTTCTAACAAATATTTAATAATTCTTCCATATAATCTACTGAAGGTATTGGTCACTGTTATTCCCCTATAATTTTTACACTCATCTTTCGCTCCTTTTTTATGTATCACTGAAATATATCCTACTTTCAAATCATTTGGGACATCTTCCCCATTTAAACATCTTTTGAAAAGGTTTCTTAACAATTCCATTAATTTCTTTGTTCCTAATTTTAATAATTCTGCAGGAATACCTCCAATGCCTGTAGCCCTTCCATTCTTTAAAGATTTTATTGCAGTTTTTACTGTCTCTATTTCCAAACGGATGTAATTCTCTGCTTGTAGATCTATCATTTCATTATATTCAGGGTTTCCCAAGTATTCTTCCCTGTTTTCTGTTAATAAACTTTTAAAATATTTTTCCCAAGAGTCATGAGTAATATATTTAATATGTGTTGTTTCTTTGGAATTCCTTCTTAAATTTTTTATAGTTTTCCATGCTTCTGTGTTTCTTTTACCACCAATACAGGATTCAATTTTTTGACATGACTGTTCCCAAACTTTGTTTTTTGCTTCTGCAACCTTTTTCCGGATTTTCGCTTGTTGTGCATTAAGCTCTATTTTATCTTGAAGATTTCTGGTATTTAACCATTTTAAATATTTTTCTTTCTTTAATTTCACTTCCTTTTTAATTTCTTCATTCCAGTAGTATAATGGATGGTTTGTACGTGTTTCTTCTGTTTCTCCTAAAGCTTCCTTGGCGGCTTCATGTAGTTTATTTACAATATAATGATATTGATCTTCTGTATCATCAAACTCTGTTTCTACCAGTTTTTCATCTAATCTCTTTTGATATAAAAATATTGTGCTTTCATTCTCAAAACTATTCAAATTATATTTAGGAATTTTGATTTCTGTTTGTATATTTTCTATAGGACATTTTCGATTTTCTTCAGTGCTTTTTCCTCTGAAGGGGAATAAAAATTTGGAATTTACCAAATAATGATCGCTAAGAGTTACCCCTCTATATACTCTTATGTCATGTATTTTTATCCTCGTTTGCTGTTTAATTATAATATAGTCTATTATTGATTTTTGTTCAATGTATCTTTATGCCATGTGTATTTATGTATTTCTTTATGTTGATAAAAGCCATTTAATATTTTCAATGAATTTTGTTCACAGATATCAATAAGTCTATTACCATTATCATTTATAACATTTTCTCCAAATGGTCCTATAATTTTATTTCCAATTTTACTTCCAGTTTTACTGTTAAAAACCCCTGCAATAATAATCTCCCTGGTTTCCCGATATCCTCTATGATTCCATTTAAATTATTATAGAAATTATCCTTTTTTCTAATTGGTTCATCTTCGCTTATTCCATATACTCCTATAATAGTAATTTTGTAACCATGAATATCAATATTAATTTTAATCAGATTTTCATCAATAGGTTCCCAGTTTGTGACCATTCTTTTGAATTTGTTTTTCATCAATATCGATATCCCCCATTTTGCTCTTTGATTTTTTGGGACACCACTATAGAAATGTGTATACGATCCTATTCTTTCAATACCTCGTCCTTTTTTCTTAGTTTCTGGGAGTATAATAATATCTTGATTTCTAGCCTCCATTTCTTTAATCACTTCTCCTACTTTATTTTGTAATCCTTGTATATTCCATACACCAATTAAGACAGTCCGTTTTCTTAGCCTTTTTCGTCTCCTATTATATCCGTCCTGCTGTAATCTTATAGGCTTTTTAACCAGTGAGGTTTTTCCAATGAATGGGGAGTTGGCCCATCGCATTAACCCCCAACCTGGAGGACCAGGTAATTTTTGCTCAAGGTTTTCTTCCTTTAGCCTTTGGTAATCCAATACCTAAACTACAATGCAGTAGTTGCTAGTTTTGGTCCACGCCGGGTATTTTATTTCCCCGGTACCCTCCACATCTGGTGGGCATTCCCGTATCCGCCACCTGGGGAGGCGCCCGGTGGGAGACTGGCAGTTTTGGCTTACCAGTAGTACAGTTTAGCATTATTGTAATCAGTGTTTATAAAATTAATTAATGAAAAACTATACAGGGCTCTATTTAACTCCTGAAGTTAGGCTGCACAATTTGATGTAGTACTGTTGAATTCAATTTTAGTGTTGTTGTATATAATATTTGTGAATAATATTTTATAGCTAGAAAGTGAAAAATTAGCAGTTGGCTATGCATCTGATTTTTTGAGAGATCAGTCAGCAGAGTTAGAATATTTGATTTGTTGCATTCTTTGTTTATTGCTGTCCCTCACTTATTTTGGCTGCATTCATCTTTTGTTTGTCAATGAGTTTATGATTAAGATTAAATGTGTGTCAAAAATTCTACTTTCCATCATAGCACCGACCTTGGGAAAGTCCTAAAATTGCTCAAAGATACAACTGCAAAAGTTATATGAATATGAATTTAAATACTGCCTCACAGTTGTCTGCCTTTTCTCACAGGCAAGTATTCCCAATGGATAGCAGGTTATGTGCAATTCTCTTGGCTTAGGAGGAACATAGTTCACCAGAGCAAAATATTAAATGTATAGATGTTTGTGTTTCAATGTTAAATGGGAAATGTTAAGTGTCAATCAATCCTGTACATTTGATGGTAGATTCACATTACTATCTCACGTGTAGTATTTGAAAGTTTGAATGCATGACAAATTTTCAGTTACCTTAATTATTTGTTCAAATTAATTTCCATTGGTGCTTACAAAGACTTGATACCATATATTACGGTTTATAAATTAATTTGTTTCTTCAAAAAATTGCCTCCAAAATTGAGGTTTGTTATACTCAAATTTAATATAACAAGTCCAGTGTTTCAGTCAAAATTCCCAGTTGCCTTAAGTGGCCATATATTCAATGCTGCAAGAAATCTATTTCTATCTAGTAACATTGGATTCAATTGACAGCAGAAATGCACCAGTGTAACAAACATGTTACAGGGATTCACAAGCTTGCTAACAGTGTCTCCCACACGCCCAGCAATCACAAACCCAGAGCACTGTCTAGCCTGTGATGTGTCATGGCAGTGTACAGTGCCAGCAAACTTGAATTGAAAGTGATTTGTGTTATTGGTAACAGACGAATATTTTCTTTAGTAGCTAGCTTCACAGTGGAAAAAATAAAAGGTACTCATATGATGCAGGCTATAAATAGAAAGTAAAAGCATATGCAGAACAATGTGGAAACACAGCAGCTGAGCAGCATTCCAGTCCTCCAGCAACAGAAAAAAAAATTGCTATTGGCAGGCTAGTAAAGAAGAACAGAAAAACATGAGGAAGGCCAAATGTGCAAATAGGGGACTGAATACAAAATGGCGAAAACTAGAAGATGCTGTACTGAAATGGATTCAAGCACACCATCCAAATGGTATTCGAATTACTACAAAAATGTCTTGAATACATGCTTGTAAGCTAGTGCTACAGTGGAACTTAACAGATACTAAGGGTGAAAATGTTTGGTGCTACAGGTTTATAAAGTGTCATGGACATAGCATGTGAACCAAGACCAAAACATCTCATAAAATTCCACAAGAGTATGAAGAGAGTATTACCTTTCCATCACATTATTATACAACATAGAAAGAAATCCAGTATGGAACTAAGTTAAATAGTGCATAAAGACTTGATGTGCCAAGTAACAAAGTTGTTGCCATGAAAAGTGCTAAAACGGTAACTATTGAAACAGGTGAACTTGAAAAAATGCACTACACTGTTGTTCTTTTGTATTTTGTTCATGGCACTAAACTTAATCCAGTGATCATTTCCAAGTGCTGAACAATGTCAAAACCTTATGAAATACTGCCAGGTGTTGTTAACATATGTGACGAAGGTTGGATGGATGAGGCTGGTATGAAATTAAGGATTAACTGTGTGTTGAAGCAAAGGAAAATCACTTCACTGAAGAATAGTTCTGTTCCTGTGCTAGATCACTTTAGTAGTCATTTATAAAATTCGGTGAAAGAGAGATTGAGACAGTTAAATACAGAACTTGCTGTTATTGCAGGAGGGCTTACTACACAATTGCATTTTCTTGATGTCTTGACAAATACATTACACTGAAGAGCCAAAGAATTTGGTACACCTGCCTGATATGTAGGTCCCCAGTGAGCATGCGGAAGTGCTGCAGCACGACATGGCATGGACTCAGCTAATGTCTGAAGTAGTGCTGGGGGAGGATTAATACCATGAATCTTGCAGTGCAGACCATAATTCAGAAAGCGTATGAGGAAGTGGAAATCTTTTCTGAAGAGTTTGTTGCAAGACATCACTGATACACTCAATAATATGGTCCTTTGGCTCCAAAAGGCCGTATCAGTGATGTTTTGTTGAATGGTTTGCACGCTGATACTTTTTGATGGCCCAGCGTTAAAACCTAGAGCAATTTGCACAGGGATTTCACTTCCATAATGCTGAATGGTTCTCTTCATTTGTTGTTTGTCTCCTTCGTGCAGTATCTTTTTCCGGCCACAGCGATGTCAGATATTTTATATTTTAACAAATTCCTAATATTCACTGTACACTCATGAAATGGTCATATGGGAAGATCCCCACTTCATTGCTACCTCAGAAATGCTGTGTCTTATCCTCATGCTCTGGCTATAACACCACATTCAGACTTGATTAAATCTGAATTATGTGCTGTTGTCACAGCAGTAACTGATACATCTACTGTCTGGCACTTGTTGTCTTATATAGGCATTGCCAACTGCAGTGACATACTCTGCTTGTTTACATATCTCTATCTTTGAATATGCATGCTTATACCAGTTTCCATGGCACTTCAGTGTATTTAAATTGCATATGGAAGAGGATTGGAACAAATTGATGATGGTTTAAGCCCAACAAGAATTCGTGACAAAGGGAGTTCTAAAATGATCTAGAAACAAACAGGTGTCAGTAAACAAAGCAGTTATGATGTAGGCTGGGAGAAAATGTCATTGTTAAATCTTTCAATAGGTCAGCATAAATAATGCTCTTAATGATAGTGAAGACCATCTTAGATATAAGAGGACAATGATACTGAGGAAAGAGGACAGTTCAGATAATGAATTTCAATGATTTTAAAGGTCATTTTGGTTATAATGTAAAATTTTTATGCAGACTTTGTAATCTAATAAAAAATTATAAAAATGTACTTTCCTTAAAAATTGCTTGAAAATTAAGGTGCACCTTACAGTCTGTATAATATGCTAGTTGTTTTCTTTGAATGCATTTTGATTTTATCTGATGAGCTCACATCAGACACTGTACTTAAGAATTGTTGCTGCTGCCCAGAGGGTTATCAGATTGCATATAGTGATCTGCAGAACAAAACAGTATTTGTACTCTGCCACTGTTGTTTACTATCTGTTCCTTTCATCTCACCATGCGTCTAAATACAGTCCAATTACAGTATCACTCAAAAATGTTTTATAGAAAGCATTAATTACAATTACGTAAACGTAAGTGTGTAACAGAAAAAGCTTCCATTAGGTAATTCAAAAATATGAATTCGTGATCTATTTAGTAAAAGTTTAAACAAGGTTATGTTGCATCAAGAGAGAAGTAATTCTTTTGAGTCAAAAATAATTTGTAGGTCTAAGTATATAAGAATAAAACTATTTTGAGATCTGAAGAATAAATTGGTATTTGTTGCATACCCAGGGGCTTTGATCACGGCCGCACATCAATTTGCCATTGAATCTACAAGCTTTTGTTACAGGTTAATTGGGAGTTCAGACCATGGGTCCAGTGAGATACCAGCAAATTGATTCTTGTTTAAGTAGCTTCTGCCATGAACACATCAATTCAGCACAGATCAGAGGTGTTCAGTTGGATTTAGACCCAGGCTCTGGCTTAGGTACTCAAAAATTTTCAGTTTTGGTCTGAAAAGAATTAGAAAATAGACAGAGGTGTGTTCCAAATTGTGGACCAGCTGAAATATCCAATTATGTGACATATTGTGTCTACTACAAGGAATCGTATTCTTTTGTAAAATTTGACTGTACACGTAACATCCCTACACCATGACACTTCCACCACCATGCTTCTACATCTACATCTACATTTATACTCCGCAAGCCACCCAACGGTGTGTGGCGGAGGGCACTTTACGTGCCACTGTCATTACCTCCCTTTCCTGTTCCAGTCGCGTATGGTTCGCGAGAAGAACGACTGTCTGAAAGCCTCCGTGCGCGCTAATTTTACATTCGTGATCTCCTCGGGAGGTATAAGTAGGGGGAAGCAATATATTCGATACCTCATCCAGAAACGCACCCTCTCGAAACCTGGCGAGCAAGCTACACTGCGATGCAGAGCGCCTCTCTTGCAGAGTCTGCCACTTGAGTTTGTTAAACATCTCCGTAACGCTATCACGGTTACCAAATAACCCTGTGATGAAACGCGCCGCTCTTCTTTGGATCTTCTCTATCTCCTCCGTCAGACCGATCTGGTACGGATCTGGTACGGATGCTTAGTGATCTGTACCTGATTGTCCCTTTAGCTTTCTTGTGATGTATACAGGGTGAGTAACTATTGTCACCTAGAATAACTCTGAAAATATGAGAGTAGCTGAAAAGTTTGTGGGACAAATGTTGCCTGGGACAATGGAGGGCCATAATATGACATTGGTGTTGTGTTGCTAGATTGGGTTGCCTCAGACATGAAGGTCAACTTTGATTTTTAATTTTTTTAATAGGATCCTATAGTTTGGTACTTATTTGCTGATATCGGCTATTGAGATGAATCCAATGATGTGCAACAATAAGGTCTTTGATGGTTGACAAAGATCAAAAAGTTGGCACGAATGTCCATTTATAGAATGTGTTGGAAGTGATGACTATTGGTATCAGTGCAGTGCTACAATCTTCTTATCATGGATTGAGTGGTATTCCTTATCACATCAGCACTTATTAAAGCACTTGCTCTTACAATTCTCTCTCCTATCTCGTACTAATAGTAAATATTCGCCAAATAGGGCGTATCCATCTAACATGCCACTGACGTGTAAAAGCCTTTCGATGGTTTTGCAATAAAACACTAACAGGAACGGTAAGACTAGTATCGTTGAATCAAGCAAATGTGAATGATGTATTCCTTTGAAGAACAAGTTGATATGCTTCTCATTTACGGAGAATGCCTAAGAAATTCAGTGAGCTGGTACTGTTGCACTGTGGTTAGAGATCCTTGATCTAGTTTGTGTCAAATCACAAGGGAATCTTGCATGAGCCAGAGTAGTGTTTTTCGTGTTCTGCATTGCCATAAACATCATCCTTACTGTACCATTCTTCACCAAGAATCATGTAGTACGGATTGAATGTGTCACATTAAATTCTGCTGATGGCTCAACTTCAGATTTAGAGGGATGACACATTTATTGATTTAATTTTATTTATTGATGAGACTACATTCATGAACCACGGAAATGTTAATTTGCATCACATGCGTTATTGGGCAACTGAAAATCGATATTGTATGCTGCAAGTTGCACATCAAAAACCATGGTCAGTGATGATACAGTGTGGGATTCTGGAGGACAGAATTATAGGCTCCTATTTCATCGAAGTCAGTCTTAGTAGTAGGAAGTACACCACATTCCTGCAAGAAACATTAGCTATGTTATTGGAAGAAATACCTTTAGGAACAAGGAACATAATGTGGTATCAAAACGATGGGTGCCCAGCACATTTTTCGCTGACGGCTAGAAATGAGTTGCAGAAACAGTTCGCAAATCATTGGATTGTACATGGATGTGATGTGTCATGGCCATCTGGTTCACCAGACTTGATGCCTCTGGAGCATTCTTTGTGGGTATTTGTAAAAGACATTGTTTATAACGATGTTCCAACTACACCTGAAGATATGTGAGAGAGAATTGCCAGAGGATATGTTTCGATAAGTGCCAATGTGATAAGGAATACCACTCACTTCATAAGAAGATTTCAGCCACTACATTCATACCAATGATCATCACTTTGAACACCTTCTGTAAATGGACGTTCATGCCACCCTTTTTGATCCTTTTTGACCTTACTGTTACACATCATTGGATTTGTATCTACAGCCGCTATCAGAAAATATGTGACAAACTATAGCATCTCATTTAAAAAAAGAAAGTTGACCTTTATATCTCTGAAGCAAGTAAAAACCGTCATATTATGGACCTGTTGTATCATGAAACTTTTGTCCCACAAACTTCTCAACTCCTACCATACTTCAAGAGTTATTCTTGGTGGCAATTCTTAGTGACTCACCCTGTATACTGGACACCATCACAAAATAAATGTTAAATTAATTTTTGTCACTCCATGAAATCTTAGACTTATCTTTGGCATTCCAAGTTAGAGGTTTCCTTGCAAACTCTATCCTGTCCTTATTTTTTTGAATTTATGAGTGGTTTTATGTCATTTATCATGTAAATCATCTGTTACTTAGTGACTTTTTACAGTAGATGTGCATCAAATCAGTTCATTATGTTGCTTCAGGTCATCCCTGATTTGTTGAGATGTTTGTCTTGGAGCAGCAGCTGATCGCTTACAAATCATTCTGTCCTTCCTTTGCCCCCAGGGGCTCAGCATTCATTTGCTGGGTACGGTCTTGGTGCCCCCGGGGTTCCTGAGCTGGGGACTGGTAAGCACCGCTAGTCCCCTGTCACCGTAAGCTCTGGACATACTTCGGCGACCACTGTGCGGCGCGGCGGTGGAACGTTGTGTGTCTCAGGGAATGGGGATCTTGGCTTGATCGCCCGGATCGAGAGGATGGAATAAACCTCTATAAACAACCCCTCAATCTCAAGGTGTGCTGCGCGCTGATGAGATGCATGGCTGTTGAGGTGGAACAGTCGTTAGCGGGCAACCTCTGGGGAACCTGCCGCACCTCAGTTATATAAGGCTTACCTAGGCATGCGGGGCTCTGTCTAGGTGGACTTCTAGTTCCCTAGCTGCTCGTGGGACCGAGATGGAACCCTCGAACTTTTCTTCTCCTCCTCCCAGAGGAAAGGGTGGGCCGCTGATAGGTTCTAACACCCAATCTAACAAGAGGGCTCATGTAGCCAGTCCTCCTGATACAGGTAGTAGTAACAGAATGCATGCTGCTTCGCAGAACGTGTTTCTCATAATTAAAAGAAAAGATGGGAGTTTTGAAAAAGTTTCGCCATTTTATATAGAGAAGGGCTTAGAAGGTATTGCTGGCACGTTAAAGTCTGTAAAGCGCTTGCGAAATGGCACCTTGCTGGTTGAAACATCTAGCTTCCAGCAAGTCCAGAACCTTCAGAAGGCACAATTTCTTGGGGAGTTTGCGATAGAGACTGAATTTCACAACACCTTGAACTACAGCAAGGGTGTTGTGACTTGCAGAGATCTCGTTGACATTCCCCAGGACGAACTGAAGTCTGAATGGTCCCGGGAAGGAATTGTCAACGTGCAACATGTTATGAAATGGGTGGATGGTGCTCTCATGAAATCTGACTCATTTATCCTTACGTTTAACAGCACCAAATTGCCAGAGCATGTGAAGGCAGGTTTCCTACGCCTCAGTGTATGGCCTTATTACCCCAACCCCATGTGGTGTTTTAAATGCCAACACTTTGGCCACACTACTCTCGGCTGTAAAGGGGAAGCCACTTGCGGGAAATGTGGTAAAGCCGCCCATGAGGGAGTTGGTTGCTCCTCTCCTCCCAAGTGTGTCAACTGCTCTGGGGGTCACCCTGTGTGGAGTAGGGAATGCAGAGTTTTCCTTGAGGAACGGATGATCCAGAAACTTAAAACCACTAAACGCATCCCGTATGCTGAGGCAAAGAAAATCTAAAACTCCATGCAGCCGCCCACATTCGCTGCCTCCTTTTCTTCTGTTCTGAAACAACCAGTCTTGAAAACCGATGCCGCTACACAAACGGAGGTTGCTACTGTCAGCACTAGCACCTGCATTTGTCAATGTATATGTGCTGCTGCCATTCCTGTGAAGCCTGTTGCTCCCCCCGGCCTTCTGACCAGGCCGTGGTGGCTGACATTAAGGAAGTTCCTGCCCCTTCCCGCGTCCAGTCTTGTGCACTGCTCAGCGCTGCTACACCCCCTACTGCTTCTGAGGTTTTGGCTCCAATGCCACCTTAGGCCAGAAAATCTAAACCAAAGCCAAAGGTGAAGACTCGCCACTGAAGGAGACTGAAGTTAATCAGTCTACTGATGTTGACGTCATTCTCTCTGATGTCTCTCTCGACTCCTCTTCAGAGGCGACGGAGGTTGATGTCAGATTGGGGCAATCATCTCGCCCCAAAACTGAGCCTGTTGTGGGCTCTCCTCCCTGACAGAAAGTGAGATTGAAGGTACTCCCACCCTGATAGATGGCTCCCATTATACAGTGGAACGTGAATGGATTCCGGGCACATGTGGAGGAACTTAACCTCCTAGCACGGCAGCGTCCCCTGTGCTTGTGTTTACAGGAAATGCATTTCAAGCCTTCTGATGCTCCTGTACTAAGGGGCTATACATTATATCGCAAAGATGACCTGACTGGAGAAAGGGCCAAAGGTGGAGTCGCCGTGTTTGCCAATAATGACCACCACTCCTCTGCTCTCCCCCTGGATACTGACCTGCAAGCAGTTGCAGTTGAAATTCATTCACGTGGGAGGCTTACCGTTTGCTCCCTTTATTTACCCCCTCTGGAAGCAGTGAACTTAGATGCTCTCACAGATCTTATCGACCAACTCCCCCGCCCATTTCTCCTCCTGGGAGACTTCAATGCCCATCATGTCCTGTGGGGCTCCACTTCTCTTTGCGCTCGAGGTCGAATTTTGGAGAGCCTCCTAACATCCCAAGTGTTGTGCATCCTCAACACAGATACTCAGACTCATTTCTCTACTGCTACTGGGTCATTCTCAGCCATTGACCTATCTTTCTGCTCTCCAACCCTCACTGACTCTGTTCACTGGGAGGTCAGTGACGACCTTCATTCCAGCGATCACTTCCCCATTCGCATTCATCTCCTGGATGGTGTATTGCTGAAGCAGAGGCCGCCATTGTGGATGATTGGCAGAGCAAACTGGCCACTGTTCACTCGGTTGGCTGTCTTTGAACGCCACAACAGCGTACAGGAATGGGTGGATTACATCACACTTGTGATCCATCATGCTTCTGACCTGTCCGTACCACGGTCTTCTGGCCCTCTTAAGCGGCGCCTTGTACCTTGGTGGACAGAAGAGTACCATTCAGCCATCCAGGACAGGTGTGCGGCTCTTCGATGATTTAAATGCCGCCCAACAGCGGCCAATATTACCGCCTTTCGAATCGCGAGCGCCAGGGCACGCCGTGTCATTAAAGAGGGCAAGAAAAGGTCATGGCAGGAGTTCCTGGACTCCATCAACCATTCCACTTGTTCCACAAAAGTATGGGAAGCCATCCAGAGGATTTCCGGTAAACGCAGCCGTTTACCAATAGCTGCAGTCCTGAACCAGGGATACTTCCAAACGACCCTGAACCAGGGATACTTCCAAACGACACCCAGAGCCATTGCTCAGACACTGGCAGAGCATTTTGCACAAAGTACTGCCACTGCAACCCAGGATCCAGCGTTTTGTTGCTACTGTGCGACTGTCGAAAGAGCGAACTTGGACTTTCGGTCGAACAGTTCTGAGGCCTACAACTTCTCTTTCTCCATGTGGGAACTTGAATCGGCACTTAATAAGACTTTTGACACTGCACCAGGTTATGACTGCATCCGGTACTCTATGCTGCGATATCTGCCAGCGGCGTCAAAGGAAATTTTCCTTGAATGTTTTAATCTCATATGGCAGACAGGAGTGTTCCCTACCTCGTGGAGGGAGGCAATCCTCATACCTCTCCTCAAACCAGGAAAGGACCGCACATGTGCCAGTAGTTATCGTAGTATCGCCTTGACAAGCTGTGTCGGAAAGACCCTGGAACGGATGGTTAACTGTCGTCTGGTCTGGCTGTTAGAGATCAGACAGCTCCTTAGCCGCTTTCAGTGTGGATTCCGAAAATTTCGTTCCACGGTCGACAACCTGACCCTCCTGAAGGCGGCTGTTCAGTAGGATTTCCTCCATCAGCATCACTGTATCGGTATCTTCTTTGATATCAGTATGGCATATGATACTACTAGGAGACACTGTATTCTTGCACAAATGCATCAATGGGGCTTTCGTGGCCACCTCCCCATTTTCATTCAGTCTTTCCTGTCTCAGCGGTTTTTCCGGACCCACATTGGTAACACACTGTCTGATCGCTTTGAGCAAGAGAACGGTGTCCCCCAGGGCAGTGTTTTAAGTGTTACCCTCTTTGCCATAGCCATCAACAGTATAACGTCTACAGTGAGGAGTCCAGTACAGTGCTCCTTGTTTGTGGCCGACTTTGCTTTTTTCTGTTCCTCCTCCAGTGTTGCAACCGTGAGCCGTCAGTTGCAGCTAACAGTGCGGCGGTTAGAGGAGTGGGCTGCAAAGACGGGTTTTCGGTTTTCTGCCGATAAGTGTGTTTGTGTTCATTTTAATCATTCTCGTCGTCTTTTTACTTTGCCTGACTTGCATATGGGGGATACTGTCCTACATTTTAGAGACACAGTGCGTTTTCTGGGCCTAATTTTTTACTCCAGGTTGTCATGGCTGCCACACCTACGTGACTTGAAAGCCAGAACTCTGAAGGCACTGAACATCCTCAAGTGCCTCAGCCACAGGTCTTGGGTAGCGGACAGGGCATGTCTCCTTCAGTTTTATCGCGCTTTTATGCATTCACGGCTGGACTATGGGTGCACAGTATATGGGTCAGCAAGACCGTCTTATTTGCAGATCCTTGACGCTGTTCACCATGCTGGGATTCGACTGGCCACGGCTGCTTATCGGACCAGTCCCGTACCCAGCCTCTGTGCTGAGGCTGGCAAACTGCCACTTACCATCCGGTGCCAGCTCCTGCTGGTGCGCCAGGCATGTAAGTTTCTTGCAGCTCCCAGCTCACCTGCTCACCATCTTGTTGCCCATCCACCTCTGGACTGCCTTTTTTCCCGCCGTCTCCGTGTGCAACGTGTGCTAGAATCCCTTGGTGTGTAGTCTGTACAACCCCATATCCTGGGTTTTAACCGCCTGCCACCCTGGTTACTGAAAAGGCCCGGAGTGATTTTAGATTTATTGTAGTACAAGAGAGATTGCACTCCTGCCACTGTTTTTAATGCAGTATTTTCTGCCATTTTATCTGAGCGCCACGACTATGTATCTGTTTTTACGGATGGATCAAAACAAGGGGATTCTGTTGGTTGCACAGTTGTTTTTCCGGATTGTGTCCTCAAGGTCGGACTGCCTCAGACTTTTACTGTCTTTGATGCGGAATTGTCTGCGATCTTGCGGGTACTGGAGCAGATGAGGCTTTCTTCCTCTCCTAAATTTCTTGTCTGTTCCGATTCACTCAGTGGCCTTCACTCATTGCAATGTCTGTAACTGGCAAACAAAATAGTCCAGACCATCCAGGATGCCCTCCTCCAACTACTGCGACTGGGGAAGGTTGTAGCTTTCTGCTGGGTTTCGGGTCATGTCGTCATTGCTGGAATGAAAGGGCAGATCTAGCAGCCAAGGAGGCGTGTCTCGATCCACAAGTATCTCAGTGTGCTATCCCCTTGCACGCACTCACCTCGCTGTTGAGCTCATGAATCATGCGTCGGTGGGAGGATGAGTGGCTGGAAGTGACTGACAATAAGCTCCGTATAGTCAAGCCCACCACACGTGTGTGGTGTACTTCCTTTCAGCCCATCGACGGGATGAGGTTCTCCTCACGCGGCTTCGAATAGGCCACAGCCCTATGACGCATGGCTTCCTGCTCCAGTGAGAGGACCCTCCAATGTGTGATGCTTGCGGCGTCCAGGTCTCTGTGTGCCACGTTTTATTGGATTGTGTTTTATTTTCTGACCAGCGGGCCACGGCTGACTTGCCGGCGGACCTGCCATCTCTTTTAGGCAACACTCGGCCCAATGTGGTTAAAGTTTTAAAATTCTGTGCCATGTCAAATGTTTTTACAAAGATTTTAGGGAGAGGATTTTAACTTGTTCACTATGTGACAAGCTCGCCCATATTTTATGTAAGTGGCCAGCCAATGACAATTTCCTGTGACATTCTTGTTGCTATGTTTTCCCTTTCCTTGGGTTTTACTTTCTTGTGCAGCATTTTCCTTCTTTTCCTGATTTCTTTGAGGGAGTGCTTCAGTTTTATTAGGTCTGTCCACATTCATTCCTTTTAATGTGCGTCAGGGCGCTGATGACCTCGATGTTGAGCGCCCATAAGCCCCAACACACACACACACACACACACACACACACACACACACACACACACACACTCTCTCTCTCTCTGTCCATCCTTGCCGGCCGGAGTGGCCGAGCGGTTCTAGGTGCTACAGTCTGGAGCCGCATGACCACTACGGTCGCAGGTTCGAATCCTGCCTCAGGCATGGATGTGTGTGATGTCCTTAGGTTAGTTAGGTTTAAGTAGTCCTAAGTTCTAGGGGACTGATGACCTCAGCAGTTTAGTCCCATAGTGCTCAGAGCCATTTGAACCATTTTGTCCTTCCTCCTCGCTCTTCAATGATGACCTGACCTTGGCTTATTGGTTACTTTTGTTTCCTGTTTTTGCCATTGACTATGCACACTTGTTTGTGGTTGTGGTATGCCATAGTCCCTAGAAGTACTGCACTGCTATCTCCCAATCTTGAAGACATGCAAAACAGCTTGTCTCACATCAAGCAAGTGTTGTTTTGCTATACTTCTAGTTCTCTACAAGTAAGCAATCACTGAGTAAATACCTCAGTCATAGTTGTTAATGGATACCATACCATCAAGGCAAGTTACATACTTTTGAGCTAAAGGAATATATACTTATATTGTTATTGTATGATCTTGTTTGTTGACTAGATATGTAACCACAGCAGCATGCAGCTCTTGATGGAGTGACACTTACATGCATTGCTCTTTTGTGACTGCATGCAAGCAGTACTGACAGCATAACACCACCACTGCAAAATATTTCTGAGGTCTCCTGTAGCCTAACAAAACACTCCAAATACTGTTATCTGCATATTTGCAGAGACTCTTTGACCTGCTTGCTACAACTTGCTTGCAGTACATACATAATTGCTATGCTTTACTGAGAAGGTACAAATGTGCAACATTTTTTTTTTCCTGATCAATTACAGTCAAGCTAAGGTTTTACATTTATGTATGTTACTCCTTGATCTGTACACTTTTTTTTTTTTTTTCCACACACCTGACGTCCAGTTTCTATCTTGTCTTTTTGGAACTGTTATGCTGTGGACAATTTACCAACTCAATCCTGTTTCTGGATTTGGTTTGGTTTTAAATATCTTGCTAATTTATACAAGTTTCTTGTAGGTATTTGTGCACTCCTGTAAGCCAATAAGTTCTTTTTTTATGGTTTTAGTACTGCTGCACAGTTTTTCTTTTCAGTATGCTAAGACTCATTAGCCTTGTTTGCCAAATTTTGTCTCCAGTTATTTTCCTGCATCTTTATGTATATTTCTGTATTGTTTCTGAATTTAAATGTTTGTGCTGGTGTTCTGTTTCCTAATATCTTTTCTTTTCACTATCTTTTGTTGATTCTAAAGTAGGTATTTGCGGTACAGATGTGTATTCTGGCCAAATGACTGCCTTGCAAGTTGTAGGTTCTGCAATTTTGTAGAATGAATTTTTACTATAAATATCGTCTGTTAACTGAAATGCAAAGTCCGTCTTTCATAGTCTTCCTCTTGTGGTTCCGTTTTCCCCACCATTTGGCTACATGACTTCTCATAGATCCTTAAATTTGTCTTCCCCTGACCCTCCCAGTCCTGTTGTTACCCAATACTGCTTCACTGCTTCTTATCAGAAGAGATGGATAGTCATGCTCTTCCTACTGTATTTCTTTCTCTCTGTTCTGTGGTTTTTCTACACTGTCAGCATTGCTAAATTATCTACAAAAGTTGAACAAACAATTTTGACATTATCAATTTTCTAACTAAGTAGTAGTCAACTTATGGGTATTAGATACTGACAACTGCTCCATCTGTTTAATATTCACTTTTCTAGTATAGTCTGAAAGAATAATGGAGTTAGTACATTGCCTTGGCTAAAGTCTGTCCTTATCTCAAATGAGGCTGTAGTTCTTTTAAGACGACCCGTGTTGTCTTCTGTATTTCAGCTTCTTTAAGAATTTTGAATAAAAGCAGTCTTGCTTCTAAAATTTTACGGATGTATTCCAATAGTATGTTGCTCCTTCAGTCCTTTATCAATTTGGCCTCCACAGGTCCATCCTGCCCTAAGCCATCTCTGATATACCTCGTATTTCAGAATTACTGCTGTAGTTTTCTCCTTGCACTTTTCATGGAATTTTGTTGAATCCTACGAGCACATGGTTATCAGTTATTCTAGGTCAGGAATCTTACTTTAATTATTCAGTCGTAATGGTCAATTTCAACAGATATCTATTTCTGACTCTAGAATTCTTCATGTTTTTGGAATTGTGCTCTGCTACTGGCACATAAGCTGTCTGATTTTCTCAAATCATATTATTGTTGTCCTCATATATTTTTAGTGTTTTATGCTAAATGTCTTTTTCTTGCCAATTTTCCTTTTTTCTTACATCCAGTCAGGCAGACATTCGTAAATTAAAACATTTTCTCTCAGGAGCAGGAGTGTTATGGAATGTACTTATTCAAAATTAATTTGGCAGCTGTACAATTCTCATGTGGTAGCTCAGTGTGATGTCTGAATCCTTTATAATTCCTTTTGAGGTAATACTTTCCTTGTGTTAACCATGTTTACAAATTCCATATTCATTACAAGATGGGAATCTTCGTAATCTGTATATCTAGACAATGGTAGTACTTTGTGTACTAATTTCTGTTAGTCATATCATACTGTACATCTTAATATCCACTCCCCAAGCACTAGGCATGACATTTAATAACTTTGACTTAGTTCATAGTGTGCTGTCACTTGAGAATGGCATAACAGTCAAAATTCCAGTTGTGAATAAATACATTTAATAGCAGTTTAGGCAGAAAATGTTCTCATCTCCATTCTGTCCCAGTCTGAGGATAGATGTTTAATAAAATTTGTGTTTTCCTCTGGTACTTCATCAGATGCTTCTCAACATTGTTCTGAGGACTGTTTTACCTTCTGCATTGTTCTTGTTATCCTGATTTATTGGTGCATGTGCATTAATTATTGTGTAACTCTCACCTAAATATTGAATTATTGCAGGGAGAGAGACTTTCTGGAGGTAATGAAAAATTTGGCACCATTTGCATCATAATTGCCATTTATGAATGCAGATCCTAGTTCTGGAGTAGTTAAGCAAATTTCTTCCCTGTGTTCTCCGTTAAGAATCTACAGTTTTCTGATTGTGATATTTCTTCATCTGTGAATGTGTTATTTTGTAATGCCAATTTTAACTTGTTGTGCATTTACAATGTTTGAAACTATTTTGAGTTTGCCAATATTTATTAATGTTTGTATATTTAATGGTCCAAGCCTGTATGTAGTTCCAGTTGTGAATTTAAGGTTCGGTTTAGAAGTCACCCCTTACCTCTGCAGGTTGGTCTGGGCTGCCCAGAGCACAAAGGCCCAAATGTGTCACTTATGATGATGGATTCATCTGTCATTGAATGGCAGTTTAAATAATGGAAAGAAACTGAAAGAAAATTTTACACAAGGTGTAAGTGCATGACAGGTTAAAGATGTTATTGGTCACTTTCCTTTGTGAAGTGTCTAGTAGGAAGTATGGCTACAAACAAATTACTGGCTTGTGTAGTTATTTACAGTACTGAACACAGTGAGAAAATGGAGAATGAATTGTTACTAACATTCTGTTTCATTAACTGCAACAGTTTATCATGTCCTCTTTAATGATATTTTCAAGCCTAACTTACAGCATATTGTGGACCAATCACATGTTGGTGGGGCGTTAATAGAATTCTATTTATTTACTGTCTCATCAGTTGTAAATCACTGGCCATTTCTTCAAATATTTCAGGTGGGAACCTCAACAAGATACGCATCTGATAGTGCAAGGTAAGTTTTCATAAGTCACTGCAGAACTTTTTCAGAAATATAAATTTTTGTTTATTAACTGTGAGAGTACTTCAGATATAAAATGCACTACTGTAATTATTCATTAGTACTATTCCTCACAACAACCATTATGTGACTATTCCTAGATAAATAGAGCAAATGTCTGATATCCATACAGGAAAATAAAAGTTCAGGTGGCATATCAGCAGCTGTATTGTGTTTAATGCAGAACGTCACATGAAAATCACTGCAAATTGAACAGATTCTTCTTTATGGGCACAAGCTAATATACTGCAGTAGAACAAGTAAGAAGAAAGGGTGAATGGCTATATATCCAAAAATTGGAGCTGATTCCCAGCCTTTCAGATTAATGAATATAGTGTTGAACATCTGTTTCAATGTGGTGCCACAGTGGTGCTCAGGTAACACACAAGCTTGTAGTGGTGACATTACAGGCCACCATCAAGAAGAAATGTAAGTAAATGGTGCCAGTTTCAGTAAGGTTGTGAAGATTTAGCTGGTGAATCCTCATTATCTCCATTTCTCCTTTGTCCTGGTGTGTTTCTGAAGGCTGTCCCATTCGTTAGACACATTACAGGTGACAAGGTAATGCATAATTGGCAGCTCCAGGTCAACGGGTAGGGTTCTCACGTACCCTCTTATATAGGTCAGGCCCAGAAGGGTGAGTGCCTGAGCTGTTACCTTCCCAAATGCCAATTGGTCCCTCTGTCAGGAGTTCGGGAGGTGTGACCTGACATGTGAACAATAATTTACGGTAGGTGAATCCCCCTCTGAGGTGGTTCCCAGTTGGAAAGAGTATGCCATTGGAGATGTTGGCAATCATGGGTGATTTTTTTGCAATGTATCAATCACCATCTTAGTGTGTGTATACTAAACATAAACAGAATGAGGCTATAAATTTGAAGGCCCTTGGTTCCTCATGGTATCACGTACTGGAGAGGGTCAGTTCTTTACTATGGTTCATGCGTGCCTCATTCTGGAAGGTGTTGCAGTTGGAGGCTCTGTGAAATTTTTTTCTCATTTATGAAAAGAATGAGGCAATGTTAATGCCCACATGCACTCATTTTCTACCATTTGCTCAAGTAGTTTTTGCCTCACAGATTAAGGCAAGCTATAAAGTAAACACAGTCCAACCATACATTCCAAACCAGTTGAGTTCCTACAAGTGTCAACATTATAATAAAATGGGTGTCCTGTCAAAACATGGCCAAGTGTGTTACAATTGGCAGAGATGCTCATGAGGGCAGCTGTTTGCCTCCTCTCTGCTGTCTTAATGAGCACGCCATCCAGCAGATCTGAGTGAAGGACACCAAACCCCACCGTCACTTGCAGTTCTTAGCTACTCAAAATGCATGCATTTTACCAGCTGGCATTTACAGTATCGCTTTTGCAATGCCATGCATAATGGAGGATATGCCCACCCAGACTCCTGATCTAAAATTCAATGTTTCAGTAGTGAAATCACACAGGTCACAATAGCATCCCTGTCCCCTCCTACAGCTACGCAACAAGCCATCAAATCTTTACCTTTGGTGGCGAAATAACCTGCTACACAACTGTCAGGCTGAAAGGACAAAAGCAGTACTCCTGCAAAGACTTTCTACAGCTAAAAACAAGTCTTCATCTGTCAACTAGAAAGTTCTAAGAACTGAAACAAAAACAAATGGTCTTCTCCTTCCCTGACTTGGAGATCCTCTTCAGTGGTGTTGGCACATGTACCCTTACCTGGCTGACCTCCATTTTGTTGTTGCCCACTGCCTACAAATTTTCTGCCATGGAATTCAGACTGACCCAGGGAGAGTGCCTATATGTTTGTAGATCTCATGGAACAGGATTCTGCTGCCTCTTCCCCCTGTAGCAGTGAATTTTTTAGGGGTGTCACTCAGTAGCCACCAAGGTGACTAATCTTAATTTGTTCCCTTCTCCCCAATTCCCATGATGACTCTTCTCCAATGGAACATTCATGGCATTAGATTCAAGGAGGAATTACAGCTGCTCTTGGAATTGCAGTGTCCACTTGTTTTCTGCTTCCAATAAAAAAAAATTGTCCTCACAACCCATTTGACCTTTCATGTTTCCTTCTGGTCCTCTGTGACCTTTACCCCCAAGGACGGCATTCCACCTCACGTGGTAGCCATGCTGGCCATCCATCTGATTTAACATGCGACTGCTAGCTGTTGCAGTCAGCATTGCCCTTACTCATTTCACCTTTTCTCTTTGCAACATATACACCCCTCCATCATTTGCTGTTACCAAGTTGGACTTACTCTAGCTCATTTGTCAGCTCCCTCACTCCTTTTTGCTGCTTGGCAACTTTACTGCCCACCATCTGCTTTGGGGCTCTTATAGAGCCTGTCCAAGAGGTTCCCTCTTAGCTGACCTTCCGAATCATCTCTTACCACTGGAGCACCCACGTTCCCTTCAGATTCCATGCGCATTTATTACCATTTGGACCTCTCGTTCTGCACTGTCCAGCTCGCCTGTCATCTTTGGAATGTGTGTTCTTATAGGACAACTATCCAAGGATTTCCACCCAATAATATCAAAACAGCTTTTAGAGTTTACCCAAGAGACAAAATCCAATAATAAGTTAACTTGGCAATACAATTTAAAATCATTTATATAAAAGATAATGGGACTTGGCACCATAAAAAAAGAAGCACAACACACAACCAATAAACATAATAACAAACTAATAATTTGATACAACCAAAGGGCAAGGGCAACTCCCAACACAATCACAGACGACCGAGCTCTCAACACTTTGAAGCCTTCCCACTAGAAATGGTCCTCAAAATAAATGCTGGGAGCTCCCTGACATGCCTGCCACAACTGCCTATCACTTACGCACCTTGGTTATGTTCTGTAACACGCGACAGATAATATCATCACAAGATAAAATTAAAAAATCAAATAACAATATAACATCCCGACAGAACATAGCCATGGTGCCATTAACTTCCAACAACGCCATCCCACATCAGAATGAAGTTCAGAAACCGCTGCTGCTGGAGCTTCCAGCAGAAAATGTGAAGAGCCAACCGAGCCCACACCCTAACCTGGCAGGCGACTCCAAAATTTAGCAACTAGTTGTCTCCGGGCCAGAGTATCATACGACCCCAACGGACCTCCACATCAGACAGGCAGACAGAACAAGTACGCCAACTCCAATTAATCACCACTGCATGGCCAGCACAGCGGCGAGTCACCTCCGCCCCAGACCACTCTGCTCATATTGCGAGGCACAACCACCATAGCGCTAGTCACCAGCAGGTCAAGCAGAGTGAACGTCACATTCTGTGCAATACCGGGAAACTGACTACCCTCTCACTTTCCACCGGCCACCACAAACACATGCCAGCAACATAATAGCAAATCCCTACCGGAGTGCCACCCGCGCCAGAACAGCAAACTATAATCGATTATAGCGTGCGCTCTAAACAAGATCACAGGATAGTATCACACACCATATCAATCTCCTCCCCCCAAAACCCACGGGTGGGGCGGTGGGGGGAGCAAAAATGCCCAGAATGGAGCTCCCTCTGACACAATGCCTGTGCCAAGCCTACACGTGTTCCCTAGCCAGCTTAACTTGGCTTATATGGATGCAGTAGAACTTCCAAGAACTCAACTGCCTAACCAAATGATTTACCGGCCCTAAAATCCTTTCTAATCAATAGGGTCCACAGAAAGGAGGCTGCTGCTTACCTTTTATCTAATTATGTCCCAAAGAGGATGTGTTACGGACAAAAACTAAGCCCCTCCACCTTCCCTCTAAAGGGGCATCTACCACGATTATACTGTTTGGCTTGTCTATTGTGCGCATGCAGAATGTTACACCTCGCTGTGTCCCTATTCTCACGAAGGCGTGCCGGAGTAATTTCCCTGGGCAGTAAATCATTAATATTCGTCATGTTAGACACAGGGGAATTTATCAAATGCCCAAACATCAACACATTAGGTGTCCTGCCGGTTGACTCGTGACGTCCTGAGTGAAACACCTGATTGAGCTATGGCAATGACGTGTCCCAGCTTTTAGGGGAACAAGTATGAAAAATGCACAAGGTGGCTTTCAAGTTAAGATTGACTCATTCAGCAAAGGAGGCCTTGGGATAATACGGTGTTGTGGTTATGTTTTACCCCTTGAGAGAAACGAAAATATTTAAATCACCCTGACATGAAAGCCGGGGCGTTATCACTAACAAAGATCCTCAGAGGGCCAAACCAAGGAAAAAAACGAACAAGTTGCTTATCAGTAATATCTGCCATGACTCCCTTGGTCGGCAACAACCAGGAATAATGCGAAAATATGTCAACTACCACCAACATGTACTTATTACCTTTCCTAGTTCGAGGTAGGGGGTGATGTAATCAATAGAGACGCTCCATGGGACTGGACTCCCTTTCTGACTGAAGAAATCCAGTACGGGGGCCTACATCAGGTTTGCCTCACTTGCATTCATTGCATTTCGCAACAAAACTCCTACTGTTTGTATACAAACCCGCCCAGTACAAATGCTCTCACACGTGGTTCAAGGTTTTACTAAATCCCATATGCCCTCCTGACGCAGTGTCGTGGAAAAATTTAATAACCATAGTTACTAGCTCCTTAAGGATACACAATTTGTACTCCCCAGAACCCTTTTGCTGTTTACATGAAATGGCATTGTGAAATTGAAGACCCAGTACCTATTCACCTTCTTTAAGACACTGATATAACGGTCCCCAATATAGATCATCAATTTGTTTCTGGGGTATGTCGCAAAATAACCCCAGAACATCCGTCAGTAAGGCCCCCACTCCTATCTCAGTTCCCTCCTCCATTTCCCCATCCATGAACATCCTACTGAAAGCATCCGCAACAGTATTATCCGCACCACAAATGTGTCTAACCTCGAATCAAAAGGCAGATATGTGAACTGCCCACCGTACTGAGAGCCTGATTGTCGGTCTCCAGTACAAACGGGTGATGTTCCAGGTAAAGTGAAAATTTTTCGAGGGCAAACACCACCACCCAAGTCTCGCACTCATAAACAGAGTACATTCGTTCTGGATCAGATAAACGACGCGATGCATAAGCAATAGGCCATCGACTACCTTCTTGGCCTTGTAGTAATACGGTGGTAATTCCTCCCCGGGAGGCTCAGTCTGCACACTAAATTACGAATTGAAATCAGGTACTGCAAGGACTGGAGGATTAGCGATGGCCTGTTTCAAAGTGAGAAAAGCAGTTTGTTGCTTTGAGCCCCAATGGAACTTAGCATTTTTCTTTCGTAACTGATTGAGGGGATCCGCTAACGAGGCAAAATCAGGGACGAACTTACGAAAAAAAATTACACATACCTACGAAACGGGCAACACATTGTTTATCGCAGGGAGGCTGAAACTCTTTAATAGCTCATGTGCATTCCTGATCTACCTCCACACCTCTTTCAGAGACAACATGCCCCAAGAAGACAATACTAGTATTACACAAACTTATTTTGGAAGGCTTAACCGTCATACCTGCATTATGCAATCTTTCAAATACCAACTGCACATGTGTAAGGTGTTCCTCAAACGACGCGCTGTAAATTACCAAATCGTCTAAATAATTATAGACACACTGAAACTTCAGATCACCCAAGACTCTGTCCAGAAGTCTTGAAAGAACAGTGGCACCCGTAGCCAAACTGAATGGAACTTTGTTGCTCAAATAAGTTCCAATTGGTGGTAAATTCCATGGCGGGTTTAGAAGATTCACTAAGGGGAATTTGAAAATACGCTTGGTTTAGATCTAATACAGTAAATACTTTCACGCCGCAAAACCAGGTGAAACAATTATGGAGATCAGGCAAGGGTACCAATTCTAGTATAACCTTCTCATTTTACCTGGCTTAGGGAGCAAGAACACAGGCGAAGCGTACGGAGATGTGGAATAATGAACGACCCCCATTTCTAACATTTGATTAATTTTGTCTTTCAAAATGCACATCTTCAGAGGGGACAGTCTATACGGTGTCTTACACAGGAGTGTTGTCAATAAGTCGGATCTTGTACTGAATCAAGCTAGTTACCCCGACCTTATCAGTCATCACCTCAGAGTAATTCATCAACAACGCTTGTAATGCGTCATTCAGGCTATGGTTTAAATGGGCCATAACAGGGAGTCGTTCCTGTACAGAGACCACCTGACAACCTCCTCCCTGTCTACAATCACAGAAGGCAATTTTCGTTCCAGGTTGGAACCGAAAATGAAATGTGCCTCTAGAACAATCTATAATAAGACCCGCTTTGTATATGAAATCACATCCCAAGATCAATGGGATATTTAACCGCTCGGCGACCGACAACTTCACCGGCGAAGAAAATTTTTTGACAGATAAGCTAACCTTACGTTCCCCGAGGATAGGCAACAACGGGCGATTGGCCGCACGACATTTTACCTCAATAAGAAGCAAATTTGAACTACGGGCCAATGTATTAAATTCAAAATACCAGTTCTTATCTATTATAGAATGGGCACTACCAGTATCCAATAGGGCACAAATCTGTTCATCCCCAATTCTCACGCAAATGTAAGGAGAGAAGGGGCGAGAGACAACATGAATGGCCCGGCAATTAACTGGCCAATTTGTCTTCCTGCATCTCCAAATCTTTCTCCTCTTCCCCTGGCGTCATTTAGCATCACGGGGTGTCCGCGGCACCGGACAGGCCCGAATAAGATGATTGCGCGAGCTGCAACTAAAGCAACGCCACTCCAAATATATGTCGCTTGATCTTTCATGTGTATTCCGAAGAAATTAATAATTTGATACAAACAAAAGGCAATGGCAACTCCCAATGCAATCACAGATGAGTGAGCTCTCAACACTTCACAGGCTTCCCACTAGAAACAGTCCCTGAAATAAACGCTGAAAGCTCCCTGACATGCCTCCCACATCTGCCCATCACTTATGCACCTTGGTTATGTTCTGTAACACACGACAGATAATATCAACACAAGATAAACTGCTTTTCTTACGCAGACTTTACCCAACACATCAAATGCCAAATATACCATACATGAACGCAAACCCAGGCAGGTAACAGGAACCACCTATGTGAATTCCTTCAAAAAGAAACATACAGGCCACACCAAAGGTTCCACTGAGCAGACCGGGTGAGTAACGACCCACTCAGCAGAATAACCATAAGATACTCCAGTTGAGCAAGTAAATTAGTACCAACAAATATCTTAACGTGACACACACACACACACACACACACACACACACACACACACACACACACACAGCAAAAACTTCCAACAACGCCGTCCCACATCAGAATGAAGTTGAGAAACCGCTACTGGAGCTTCCAGCAGAAAATATGACCGGACCTCCACATCAGACAGGCAGACAGAACAAGTACGCCGACTCCAATTAATCACCACTGCATGGCCAGCACAGTGGCGAGGTGCCTCCGTCCCAGACCACTTTGCTCATATTGGGAGGCACAACCACCTTAGCACTATTCAACAGCAGGTCAGCAGAGCGAACTTCACGTTCCGTGCAATACCCGGAAACAGACTACCGTCTCACTTTCCGCCAGCCACCATGAACACACGCCAGCGACGTAATAGCAAATCACCACCGGAGTGTCACTAGCACCAAAACAGCGAACTATAATCGATTATAGCATGTGCTCTAAACAAGATCAGAGCACAGCAATGCACGCCATATCAACCTGGAATGACCCATTCCCTCTAACATACGCAAGTGATCACTTCCTCTGTGCTATCCATGCACCAATACCTAACCCACCTGAGTGGAAATGTAATTGGCAGCTTTCTAAGGCCGACTGGGGGCTTTACCCCTCCCTCAAGACCTTTACACAGCTGTGATGACCACATAAAGTATCTTCCAAATGTTATCCTTACCGCCGAAGAATGTTCCATACCGTGCACTTCAAGTTTCCTGTAGCGTGTCCTGGTCCCTGGTGGACTGAGGCATGCAGCGATGTGATTCACTTGCAGAGATGTGCTCTCCATATCCTGATACATCTGCTGGAGGGCTGGTATCCTCTGTAGTCCGTACATGTGGGGCTTTACTAGAGGAAGTTTTGAAAACACAAAGTTTTCTCAAGATTTATATGGTTTGACTTTGTCAGACACATTTATCCAGGAAAACGGGGTGCCTGAATGCTCGTTCTGGGTATCATTGTCTTTGCTATCCCCATTACCCATATTATGGAATTACCCAACAGGCATCTCCCTTTTCACCAAGGATTTTGTAGTCTGTTACAGTTCCACACCAACCTGTCTCCTTGTGTGGCGTCTTCAGCATCATTCCTATCGTCTTTTCTCATGAAGCATGGGCAGTGGTTTTCACTTTTCCACTGCTAAAACCTTTTCTATGAGTATTTGACGGCATAATGAGTTTCTTACACCATCTTTACATTTGCACCTTTTGTTCTTTCATTCATTGAAACTAGAAAATTCCTGGGGCTCATGTTTGATAGGAAACTTCCTTGGTCCTCCCATGTATTCTTACCTGGCTGTACATGGTACCCAGTTCCTCAGTGTCCTACATCTCCTAAGTGGTACTTCCAGGGGAGTGGTTCAGACCACCCTTCTCCATTTAAAAAAAAAAAAAAAAAAAATAATCCCATGTCCATTCATAACTAGACTGTGGGTGTTCAGTTCATTCCTCTGCACCTCTGTCCATCATTTGCTGTCTTAACACACTCCACCATAATGGAGTATGTTTCACCACTGGTGGGTTTTACCCGAGCCCGGTTTAGAGTCCATGCAGAAGATGCTGCACAACTAGTCATATTGGCATGATGATGTCTTCCTCAGTGGATAGGCATGCCATTTCTCTTTCACCACTCATCCTATTCCCTCTTATTCGGTTACTCCCCTGCCTGCTAGTACAGGTAATGCCATTCATCTCAGTTACCTCTTGGAGTTTGCTTTTGGCTTCTTCTTTGCAGCTTAACTTCACAGTACCTGCCACATTCCTTATGGTTGTGAACCCTTCGCCACCTTGGCTTCGTGTAGCAACCCATGTTCATTGTGGACTTCATTTTCTTCACTTTTATATGCAGGACCCACTGTAGGAAAAAAATACATAAGTAGTATGGACCAATCTGCCGTCAAGGTACAAAATTCATTGCAATATTACACTCTACACAAATTGTACTTACTGGCAGTTGGTTCACCAGTTGATAACTCAAATTTTCAGTATTATGCACCATCACTTGTCCCTCTGAGAAACCTAGTAGCCATCCTATTAAATATTTGTGACTGAAGTCCTCAATGTATTTTCTTTCTATCTCTGATTTAAACATATGAATGTTTGCGTGGACCCCATACTTCAAATCCCTTAACAAAACGTTTCAAGTATACATATGAATTGTCAATGTTGCAAATGCCAAGAGGTATTGACACAACTTCCCAATTCCCTAGATGTAATTTATTATTAAATCAGTGAAGTTAGCTATGCTTTCGTGTGTTTCCTGCCAGTCAATGCTGTACATCACTACCCCCTGCTTATATATTGGAGGAAAGTAGGTTGCTTTCAATTTAAACCAATTAGAATTAGAGTGAACATAATTACATCGCAGCTTCAAATGATGTGGAGACTTACATACTGCTTGTTTTTATGCAATTTTGAGGAAAAATATCAGGCAGACATATCCTCAGAGGTATGAACTGAAGTCATGGGAGCGTCGAATATTGTACAGCAGCTAGTTCCTATTGGTGAAGTGACAACACAGTTCTTCAGGTGGCCTTAAATCACCAAGAGCTCCGTACCCCGAACAACATCTAAATTGACAGTTCCATGTTTCTTGAATTTCCACATTCTCGGGCAGCATATCATTCATAAAGACGCTGTAAAATCTCATGATTTTAAGTTATCTGACGAGTTTTGCCAGATCTGTGTTATTAATCCTTTTTTGCAGTACCATTGCTGTGGGGCTTTTTTATGTACAACCAAAGCCATTTCCTGTATTGTAAATATAGGCCTTTACCTATAGCGATGGCCTCCATGGTCATATGCCTTTTAGCTGCTTGTAATTAATTTTCGCATTTTTGGGTGTTCTGTACTGCTTGAAATATATCAGCTCTCTTTGTTAATGAAACCAGTAGCTGACAGCCCAGAAAATGGAGGTATCAGAAACAGAATTATTCCACCAGATGTCTTTGGTATTTGTAGGAACCTGGGCTTTTTAACACATCATTTCCTTCCTTCTTTCTTCCTCAAGGCACCTTTTGCAGCTGTCACCAATTTTTTAAACATCCCATAGGTTTTTCTTCTTCTTTAGAATACAGTGAACTGCATTCAGTATTGGTTGAAGGTTAGTCCAGTATCTAATTTAAGTTCTAGCAAACATTGCTTTATCAACCACATATTCAGAAATAGGTTGTGCTACATGAATATCCAGTCCTTGAAATACCTGCAATACGGTGATATTTGTCGGTAGTGTAGGCGATGATGTGCACTTTGTATACATTGTCCAAGGCATTAAAACCCTTGTCACCACAAGCTAGGTGCTATTTCAATTTTGTTCCAGCTCCACAGAAATTGTATCTAGAGATACAAACTTCTGATGGCAGATTCTCGAGAATACCACCTCCAACTTTTTTGATACGTTTCCTAGCACTCATCTCACACTACTGCACGGTTTGAGCTTTGCTTTTCGAATTACATAGCAATTTCTGGGTGTTTACACAGCTGTTGAGCTTTGATGAGAAACTAAGCCATTTCATCAGTGCCCAGTTCCTTTGACATCTTATGACCCGCTCTATGAGGAACATAATGGGTTCAAATTTTTCCTGTAATTCGTTTGTGACTTCAATAGGTTTGCTCTTAATTCTATGGTGAATAATGGGATTATACTCGTCAATGATTTGTGGCTGTATGTTCAACCATTTGCACATACATTGAAGATTAAATTGCTTTCACATTCCATTTTTGATGGTCCAGTTCAACCATATGGCAATACTAGTTTCCAAATATGAGAATGTTGAATAGTGATTTATCCCACATCATTCGAATTCTGCTTAGAATTGTCTATTGTAAAATTCACTTCCATCATATGCCTTCAAGGTTGACGGACAGTCGATTTAGTCCTGTCTGCAACGAAACCTCTCAAACCTCCTTCCCTGTCTTTACATTCAAAGGTAAGGCCCAAGCGAAATTGGAATGTGTGTGTGTGTGTGTGTCTGTGACTGTGAGAACATACTTGCAGCCATTATGTGATAGTAAGTAGTTTTGCATATCCAAGTGATCAGCCTGCCATGCATAATCCATTCCTCGTATTATCAGATACACTCCTGGAAATTGAAATAAGAACACCGTGAATTCATTGTCCCAGGAAGGGGAAACTTTATTGACACATTCCTGGGGTCAGATACATCACATGATCACACTGACAGAACCACAGGCACATAGACACAGGCAACAGAGCATGCACAATGTCGGCACTAGTACAGTGTATATCCACCTTTCGCAGCAATGCAGGCTGCTATTCTCCCATGGAGACGATCGTAGAGATGCTGGATGTAGTCCTGTGGAACGGCTTGCCATGCCATTTCCACCTGGCGCCTCAGTTGGACCAGCGTTCGTGCTGGACGTGCAGACCGCGTGAGACGACGCTTCATCCAGTCCCAAACATGCTCAATGGGGGACAGATCCGGAATCTTGCTGGCCAGGGTAGTTGACTTACACCTTCTAGAGCACGTTGGGTGGCACGGGATACATGCGGACGTGCATTGTCCTGTTGGAACAGCAAGTTCCCTTGCCGGTCTAGGAATGGTAGAACGATGGGTTCGATGACTGTTTGGATGTACCGTGCACTATTCAGTGTCCCCTCGACGATCACCAGTGGTGTACGGCCAGTGTAGGAGATCGCTCCCCACACCATGATGCCGGGTGTTGGCCCTGTGTGCCTCGGTCGTATGCAGTCCTGATTGTGGCGCTCACCTGCACGGCGCCAAACACGCATACGACCATCATTGGCACCAAGGCAGAAGTGACTCTCATCGCTGAAGACGACACGTCTCCATTCGTCCCTCCATTCACGCCTGTCGCGACACCACTGGATGCGGGCTGCACGATGTTGGGGCGTGAGCGGAAGACGGCCTAACGGTGTGCGGGACCGTAGCCCAGCTTCATGGAGACGGTTGCGAATGGTCCTCGCCGATACCCCAGGAGCAACAGTGTCCCTAATTTGCTGGGAAGTGGCGGTGCGGTCCCCTACGGCACTGCGTAGGATCCTACGGTCTTGGCGTGCATCCGTGCATTGCTGCGGTCCGGTCCCAGGTCGACAGGCACGTGCACCTTCCGCCGACCACTGGCGACAACATCGATGTACTGTGGAGACCTCACGCCCCACGTGTTGAGCAATTCGGCGGTACGTCCACCCGGCCTCCCGCATGCCCACTATAAGCCCTCGCTCAAAGTCCGTCAACTGCACATACGGTTCATGTCCACGCTGTCGCGGCATGCTACCAGTGTTAAAGACTGCGATGGAGCTCCGTATGCCACGGTAAACTGGCTGACACTGACGGCGGCGGTGCACAAATGCTGCGCAGCTAGCGCCATTCGACGGCCAACACCGCGGTTCCTGGTGTGTCCGCTGTGCCGTGCGTGTGATCATTGCTTGTACAGCCCTCTCGCAGTGTCCGGAGCAAGTATGGTGGGTCTGACACACCAGTGTCAATGTGTTCTTTTTTCCATTTCCAGGAGTGTATATTCTGCATGCAGGTCTGTAAAGCTCATGAACAACTCTCTCCACACTTACTCAACAATGCATAATTTTCGAAGCCTAGGTAAGATCGATAATGTTTTGTTCATGTGATCTGCATTCTCTTCACCAGCTTAAGCTGTAAACAGTCGTAATCGATCTATGTTTCCATTTAGTTACCATAATTTATATATTCTAGAAGTAGATTGTTTAGTCTTTCAGGCTAAACCTCAGTTACTTTACATGCACTATGGTTCTTCTCTTCATCTAATACCTCATTCTCTTTCCTTTTAGCGCCATATTTTCACCTGGTGGCGGAAAGTGAAAAATTATTTTTCAGCATGCTCGGTGAGGACATCATTTAATATACATCCTACAATGTTACAGCATTCTGCAATGTATAGAGTGCACACTGCAGCACCTGGAACACTGTCAGTTTCATTATAATCACTTAAAATACCTTGGATCGACTTCTTGTTATGAAAACAGGGTGCTTTTCAGACAATTTTACCCTCAGTAAATTCATAATAAAGTTGCTATGACGTCTTGCAGATACCACACTCGTTCTGATTGCCACTCAGCAGGGGTTTTTATCAACAGCTTTTGTTTATTGTTATTATGGTATAATAATTATGGTGACCTGTGTCAGTGTCTTTTACAATGTGCAGTGTGCCCCATGTCTCTGTAACCATTCAAACCAGCCTGATCGGACTTATTGTTCTCCATGAGTTCTGTCCACAGCTCATGGTCTAGTACCTAGCATTGCTGCTTCTGGATCATGGGATCCTGGGTTCGATTCTTGGCTGGGTTGGGGACTTTCTCTGCCTAATGAGTGGGTGTTTGCATGGTGCTCATCATTTCATCATCATCATTCGTGACAGTGGCTACATTGGACTGTGTAAAAAGGGACTCTGTGTAAAAAGGGACTCTGTGTAAAAAGGGACTCTGTGTAAAAAGGGACTCTGTGTAAAAAGGGACTCTGTGTAAAAAGGGACTCTGTGTAAAAAGGGACTCTGTGTAAAAAGGGACTCTGTGTAAAAAGGGACTCTGTGTAAAAAGGGACTCTGTGTAAAAAGGGACTCTGTGTAAAAAGGGACTCTGTAAAAAGGGACTCTGTGTAAAAAGGAAAAAGGGACTCTGTGTAAAAAGGAAAAAGGGACTCTGTGTAAAAAGGAAAAAGGGACTCTGTGTAAAAAGGAAAAAGGGACTCTGTGTAAAAAGGAAAAAGGGACTCTGTGTAAAAAGGAAAAAGGGACTCTGTGTAAAAAGGAAAAAGGGACTCTGTGTAAAAAGGAAAAAGGGACTCTGTGTAAAAAGGAAAAAGGGACTCTGTGTAAAAAGGGACTTAATGACCATGCAGTTGAGCGCCCAACAAACCCATCATCAGCATCATACATGAATTCCGAGAGTAAGAGAACTGTACTTAAACGTAAATGTGGATAAATGATTTATGAAGTTGTGGATAACAGTAATATTCATCAAGATTACATGATGGAAATTGGTGATACAAATTCAGAAAATGGCTTGGTGGTGGTGGTAGTGGTCGTTGTGGAAATGATAATGATAACAGAGGACATAGTCATATCACCATGATTCCTGCTTTTATGGTAGGGGAAACTCAAATGGATAAATGCACAATCCAAGCAATGTTAATGCTAGACAATATAACATTGCTTTGCAGATTCCTGCCCTGTGACCTAGTGGTAATGCGTTAAGCAGGAATAGAGACATTGAACTAGAAATCAGGTGTTCTTTCCCTGAAGGTATTTTAGATGAGATTCAACAGTGATGAAACAAAATCTTGATAATATAAAAATGTTCAAAAGAATGTACCTTCTTTGCATGATATTGATGTTTCTGAGAAAAAGCTTTAATAGGCTTGCTTGTATTCACAGCAGTCTCCAAACCTGGCATCAAGTACATTGACAATCTTTCCTTAGTAGGTGGAACCAAATGTAATATTTTCATGGTAATGTAAGAAACGACCCACCAGGGTAGCGGAGAGCACTAACGCACTACTTCCTGGATTCCGGTAGGCGTGTTGACCCTGGATTGAATCCACCTGGCAGATTAACAATGAAGGGCCAGTGTGAAAGCCAGCCTGGATGTGATTTTTAGGTGGTTTTCTACATCCTGCTAGGTGAATACCAGGCTGGTCCCCACATTCTGCCTCAGTTACACAGCTTGCAAACATTTGCATTTTACAATGGATTACACTTGGTGCAAACAGTTTAGGTACACTAATTATGTCCCGGAGGTGGGGAGGGCTAGTCTTTGGGAGTGGCGACCCCATCGTAATACTACCCTGTATATGTAATGGCACTTCGCAACCAGCCTCGGCCAAAAGACTGAGTAAAGGTTGTGAAGTCCCATTGATCCCCCAACCCAACTAGTTGTTGGGTAGAAGGTTATCGGCGTAGATAGATCGAATGTAAGAGACTGTTTTTGTTCATACTGACAGCTCTTTAGTTGGAGAATTAAGAGAACAAAGGAAGGAATAAAATAGAGGTAATAGCTATCATGCCAAAATCTTTAACAGATGTGGTGTAAACCATCAGCAGTGTTACTGTCCAGGCTGTAGTATGTGTTGATAAAATACATGTTCACTTCCATCATTACTGCAACCATCAAAAAGAAATACAAAGTATATCTATTTAAAAAAGCTGATAAAAATGCTCCTAAGCCTTTTTAAAAGACAGTCTCCAACCCTGATCTGATCATGCAAGTTTAGAAAAGTTGTGGAATGTTTTCAACGAGATAGTATCAACAGCAATTCAGAGATATATACCACATAAAATAATAGGTGTTGGTACTGACCACCCATGGTACACTATGTGGGTGAGATCGTTGTTACAGAAGCAACGAAAACAGCATCCCAAATTTAGAAGAATGCAAAATCCTCAAGATTGACAAAGTTTTATAGAAGTTCGAAATATGGCGCGTACTTCGTGAGATGCTTTCAATAATTTCCACAACGAAATTCTGTCTCGAAATCTGGCAGAAAACCCAAAGAGATTCTGGTCATACATAAAGACACCAGTGGCAAGACGCAATACCTTCACTGCGCGATAAGAATGGTGAAGTCACTGATGACAGTGCCACTAAAGCAGAGTTATTAAACACGGTTTTCCGAAACTCCTTCACCAAAGAGGACGAAGTAAATGTTCCTGAATTCCAATCGAGAACAACTGCCAAGGTGAGAAACATAGAAGTAGATATCCTCGGAGTAACAAAGCAGCTTAAATCACTTAATAAAGGCAAGGCCTCCGGTACATATTGTATATCAGTCAGGTTCCTCTCAGGATATGCTGATAAAATAGCTCCATATTTAGCAATTATATGCAACCACTAGCTCACAGAAAGATATGTACCTAAAGACTGGAAAATTGCTCAAGTCATACCAATACCCAAAAAGGGAAGTAGGAGTAATCCGCTGAATTACAGGCCTATATCACTAATGTCGATTTGCAGTAGGGTTTTGGAACATATACTGTATTAAAAAATTATGAAGTACCTCGAAGAAAAACGATTTATTGACAAACAGTCAGCACGGTTTCAGAAAATATCGTTCTTGTGAAACACAACTAGCTCTTTATACTCATGAGGTAATAAGTGTTATCGACAAGGGATGTCAACTTGATTACATATTTTTAGATTTCCAGAAGGCTTTCGACACTGTTCCTCAGAGGCATCTTGTAACCAAACTGTGTGCCTACAGAATATCGCCTCAGTTGTGCGCCTGGATTCGTGATTTCATTTCATAAAGGTCACAGTTCGTTGTAATAAACGGAAAGTCATCGAGTAAAACAGAAGTAATATCCGGCGTTCACCAAGGAAGTGTTATAGGCCCTCTATTGTTCCTGATCTATATTAACAACATAGGAGACAATTTGAGTATCAGTCTTAAATTGTTTGCAGATGATGCTGTCATTTACCATCTTGTAAAGTTATCAGATGATCAAAACGACTTGCAAAATGATTTAGATAACATATCTGTATAGTGCAAAAAGTGGCAATTGACGCTGAATAAGTAAAAGTCTGAAGTTATTTACATGAGTCCTAAAAGAGATGAGCTACATTACGATTATGTGATAAGTCACACTAATCTGAAGGCGTTAAATTCAACTAAATACTTAGGGATTACAAGTAACCTAAATTGGAACAATCACACAGATAATATTGTGGTTAGAGCAAACCAGACTGCAATTCATTGGCAAAACACTTAGAAGGTGCAACGGGTCTACTAAAGAGACAGCTTACACCACACTTGTCCACCCTGTTCTGGAGTATTACTGTGCAGTGTGGGACCCGCATCAGGTGGGACTGACGGATGTCATTGAAAAAGTACAAAGAAGGGCAGCTCGTTTTGTATTATCGTGAAATAGGGGACATAGTGTCACAGATATGGTACATGAATTGGAGTGGCAATCATTAAAACAAAAGGCGTTTTTCGTTGCGATAGGATCTTCTCATGAAATTTCAATCACGTTTTCTTCTCCGATTGCGAAAACATTCTGTTGGCACCCACTTAAATAGGGAGAAATGATCATGACAAAATAAAAGAAATCAGGGCTCGCACAGAAAAATTTAAGTGCTCGTTTTTCCTGTGTGCTGTTCGAGAGTGGAATGGTAGAGACAGTTTGAAGGTGGTTCATTGAACCCTCTGCCAGGCACTTCATTGTAAATAGCAGAGTAATCACGTAGATGTAGATGAATAGTTTATCTATGTACCTGCCACACGAAATGCTGTGCAGTAAATTTTAAGGATATGACACAAGTACCCAGTACCTACACAATGCCTACATGGAGGTCTCTCAAACAATTGATAAATAATTAACATCAAAATTTATTTATCCTTGAGGTTTTCCAGAAATTGTATCTTGTACTTGGTTGTTAATGAAAGATCGGCATAGTAAAAAAATTTTAATTAAAATTTTTATTTGTAGTACTTTGAGAAACATACGAAAATATTTATTTGAAACCTTACTTGCATATTACTTGGATTTTTTCTTCATTCTTAATGTTCAGTTGCTTCACTTTCATATGTATGAAACCATATGTTGCAATATTTAGTAGTTCACTTAAGTACTGCATGGTCAGTAATCATCTTGAAACGTCGTCCATACAAACAACACCGGAAATAGGTTATTCCGAAAATTAATGCCAATAACTCCTCAGTTGTTGAGTAATTTTTTTCTGCGTTGTTTAAATGTCTGGAAGCATATGCTATTGGGTGCTCCTGCCCATCTATTTCCTGAGATAATACTATACCCAAAGCAAAATTGCTACAGTCACAAGATAATATAAACTTTTTACTAAAGTCTGGATAAGCCAAAACCGGACTAGATGTTAACATCTTTTTTAACTTTCGAAAAGCCTCTCCGAATGCTGCTGACCAGCGAAATTTTGCTCCTTTCTTCAACAACTGTGTGAGGGGCCTTGCAATTTCCGGAAATTGTAGAATATACCTCCTGTAAAAATTGGCGAGACCTAAATAAGACTGCAACTCCTTTACTTTTGTAGGTGTCGGAAAATTCATTACCGCCTCTACAAGTTTTGGATCCGTGCGGACAGCCTCCTGTCCTATAATATGACCTAAATAACGGACTTCTTGCAACAAAAAATGACATTTTTCCATATGAAGAGTTAACAGTGCTGCTTTCAGACGATCGAAAACTTCGCGCAAACAGCGCACATGTTCTTGCACGTCCTTTGAGGAAACAATTATGTCGTCCTAATATACCATACACTGATTAGGTTTCAGCCCTCGTCACACGCTATGTAGTGACCGTTGGAATGTTGCCGGAGCATTTTTGAGTTCGAAAGGCAATCGCCGACAATAAAAATTACCTGTAGGTGTTGAAAAAGCTGTTTTCGGTCGGTTTTCTGGGGCGACCACCAACTGGTGGTACCCGCTTCGAAGATCCAACGTCGTGAAGTACCGACAGTGACCCAAATTATCCAGAGTTTCAGTGATATTAGGCATTGGGTATGCATCTGATACAGTTTTTTGACTCAGGAAACGATAACCACAACAAAAACGATATGCCTTGCCCCCATCAGGTGATTTTTTACCCACTATTACGACAGAAGCAGACCAGGGACTACTACTGGTTTCTATTATCCCATCCCTAAGCTGTTGATTAATAAATTCTTCTGTGACAGGCTGTAAACTTTTTGGAATACTATATGGACGTTTACACAGGTGCTTCATTCCCATTGGGGATGTAATGCTGAACTACTGGTGTGACAGGCGGTGGACCATGAGAATTAAATAACTGTTTATATTCCGTCAAAAGGTTCTCCATGACTTCTCTGTCTTGCCCTTCTAAATGTGCTACTTTATCCCTCAGTGCGGACCAGCTGACAGACTCTCCCGGCATTGTGTAATCTGCTGTGAAATCCTTATCCAGTTCGTCTTTCTCTATTATCTTCAGATTCGCTATTACGGTACCCCATGCTAACTGCACCTCTTCAAGGCCAAAATTATCAGTACTGACAGTCACAACCTTTTGCCTTTTATCTCCCACACAGAGGTCACGCTACAGCGTGTAAAACACTTCATTTTATCCAGCGGCTCAATTTCAAAGGTTCAACGACACACAACGAACTTACCGGCACGCTTGCTCCAACATCTGCCCAGATTATTTTCTCTGTACCTACATCTATCTACATTTACATCCATACTCCGCAAGCCACCTGACGGTGTGTGGCGGAGGGTACTTTGAGTACCTCTATCGGTTCTCCTTTCTATTCCAGTCTCGTATTGTTTGTGGAAAGAAGGATTGTCGGTATGCCTCTGTGTGGGCTCTAATCTCTCTGATTTTATCCTCATGGTCTCTTTGCGAGATATACTTAGGAGGGAGCAATATACTGCTTGACTCTTCGGTGAAGGTATGTTCTCGAAATTTTGACAAAAGCCCGTACTGACCTACTGAGCATCTCTCCTGCAGTCTTCCACTGGAGTTTATCTCTCATCTCCGTAACGCTTTTGCGATTACTAAATGATCCTGTAACGAAGCGCGCTGCTCTCCGTTGGATCTTCTCTCTGTCTTGTATCAACCCTATCTGGTACGGATCCCACACTGCTGAGCAGTATTCAAGTAGTGGGCGAACAAGCGTACTGTAACCTACTTCCTTTGTTTTCGGATTGCATTTCCTTAGGATTCTTCCAATGAATCTCAGTCTGGCATCTGCTTTACCGACGATCAACATTATATGATCATTCCATTTTAAATCACTCCTAATGCGTACTCCCAGATAATTTATGGTATTAACTGCTTCCAGTTGCTGACCTGCTATTTTGTAGCTAAATGATAAAGGATCTATCTTTCTGTGTATTCGCAGCACATTACACTTGTCTACATTGAGATTCAATTGCCATTCCCTGCACCATGCGTCAATTCGCTGCAGATCCTCCCGCATTTCAGTACAATTTTCCATTGTTACAACCTATTGACACACCACAGCATCATATGCAAAAAGCCTCAGTGAACTTCCAATGTCATCCACCAGGTCATTTATGTATATTGTGAATAGCAACAGTCCTATGACACTCCCCTGCGGCACACCTGAAATCACTCTTACTTCGGAAGACTTCTCTCCATTGAGAATAACATGCTGCGTCCTGTTATCTAGGAACTCCTCAATCCAATCACACAATTGGTCTGATAGTCCATATGCTCTTACTTTGTTCATTAAACGACTGTGGGGAACTGTATCGAACGCCTTGCGGAAGTCAAGAAACACGGCATCTACCTGTGAACCCGTGTCTATGGCCTTCTGAGTCTCGTGGACGAATAGTGTGAGCTGGGTTTCACATGACCGTCTTTTTCGAAACCCATGCTGATTCCTACAGAATAGATTTCTAGTCTCCTGAAAAGTCATTATACTCGAACACAATACGTGTTCCAAAATTCTACAACTGATCGACGTTAGAGATATAGGTCTATAGTTCTGCACATCTGTTCGACGTCCCTTCTTGAAAACGGGGATGACCTGTGCCCTTTTCCAATCCTTTGGAACGCTACGCTCTTCTAGAGACCTACGGTACACCACTGCAAGAAGGGGGGCAAGTTCCTTCGCGTACTCTGTGTAAAATTGAACTGGTATCCCATCAGGTCCCGAGGCCTTTCCTCTTTTGGGCGATTTTAATTGTTTCTCTATCCCTCTGTCGTCTATTTCGATATCTACCATTTTGTCATCTGTGCGACAATCTAGAGAAGGAACTACAGTGCAATCTTCCTCTGTGAAACAACTTTGGAAAAAGACATTTAGTATTTCAGCCTTTAGTCTGTCATCCTCTGTTTCAGTACCATTTTGGGCACAGAGTGTCTGGACATTTTGTTTTGATCCACCTACCGCTTTGACATAAGACCAAAATTTCTTAGGATTTCCTGCCAAGTCAGTACATAGAACTTCACTTTCGAATTCATTGAATGCCTCTCACATAGCCCTCCTCACACCTTTCGGTATAGTATCCCGCGAATTAACCCTAAGGGACCTTGTACGCAGTTTAGGTGGCCCACCCGATATCTGGGCATTTCCTTGCGACAGTAATGGTTTTTCGGCTGCAGAACCTAGGCAAAATTGTATTCCATCCAGTTCTACTGTACGCCGTTCCAGGTTAACTTTTGCATGATGCACAACCAGGAAATCCAATCAGAGTATGTCATTGTAGCTGCTGCCAACAAGTGGAAGAACTTCTACCTTCACCTGGAAGTTCCTCATTTCCGCTCCGAAGTTAAACACCGCTGATCCGAGTGACTTCACCTGTCCCCCACCCACGCCACTTAACGCCCAGTGTGGTGATTTTAATTCTACTTTACCGAGTACATTTCTACTCGCCACAGATACCTGACACCCGGTATCCAATAAAAATTTGCATGGTCTGCCCCTCACCAAGCCGGTCAGAAAAAAGTCTGCCACTGATTCTGCACTAGCATTAATCCTTACCGGGGGTGTTGCACAGTGGACACACCACCCCATGCCCCATTTAACTGAGGGGGATGAGGCTCACCTTGCGGTTTCCTATCATGTTTCTGCCAGGATCCATTGCAATTACTCTCCATATGACCCCAACATCTGCATTTCCTGCACTGCACTTCCTTGCAAATGCGTCTAATGTGTCCCATCCGGCCACATCCAAAACATTTTATTTCTGCATTAAACACTGCTTTCCTGTCCTGCGTCTTTGTTACTGCTTCAACTTCCTGTAACGCCACAGAGATTCCGACTGCCTCTTTGAAAGTCTTAGGGAATTCCATCCCAATCTTGTGGAAGGTTTCGGGTTGTATTTGATGTGTCGGCAGCTGGGCCGACACCTTGTAGTTCGAGATGGCTGAAAATGCACGCTAGACTAACGCAGACGGGCGTGAAGTACTGGAACAGGCTATGTAATTAATGTTATTAAGAAAAGTACGTAGCTTCATTAATACTTATCTTTAATATCATTGTGGTACATCGATCTTGACGATACACAGGAGACTTTAATTACAATCACTGTAAGGCTAATGGCGCCTTGCTAGTTCGTAGCCATTAACTTAGCTGAAGGCTATTCTGTCTCTCGGCTAATGAGAGAGAAAGGCTTCGTACATCTAGTCGCTAGCTAGGTTCTCCGTACAACTGGGGCGAGTGCTCCCTCGTATCTCGAGACCTGCCTTGGTGGTGGCGCTAGGTCTGCGATCACACAGTGGCGACACGCGGGTCCGACATGTACTAAATGGACCGCGGCCGATTTAAGCTACCACCTAGCAAGTGTGGTGTCTGGCGGTGACACCACAGTATTCCCTGCAAAAATGCGTCTAGTGCCCTCTGCTCAGCTTCCTGCAGAATGGCTTCATTAACCCTATGAGAATCCGTTAGCTCATAGGCATTAATATTAATTTTTCGAATTCGATCTACAAAAGCTTCTATTGATTCCCCATTCTTTTGGTACATTCTATACAATTGTTCCCGCTAATATCTAGATGTATTTTTCCTCTGATATCTTTCCAGCAACCCTTTTTTGAATATTTTAAATGTCCGAGCATCCCTTAATGCTTTATGGCATGTAACGTACACTCTGGCATCCCCAGTTGCTTTCAACTTAGGCACTTCCATCAGCGTTTCTGCACCCCAGATTCCCAAGTTAGCGGCCGTGCTAAGGTTCTCAAAAAAAAAAAAAATCATAACATCCTCCCCAGCTTTTCCTGAGAAAGGGGTGACCAAAGACGCAGCGTTAGTGTCAAGAATTACTGCATTAACAGGAAACCATTCTTTGCTCGTTTCTTTAGACCGAGCAAGCTCTATCTCTAATTCCGACACTCACTCAATTAGCTGCTGAATAGCCACTTCGGCTGACACAGACTGCTCCATCAATACCAGCTATCGAATCAAGACTACAGTCGAATCAAGACTACAGTAAGCCCAGAAAGAAGAACAAGAAGTGAAGACGGACTATGCTACAGGTTCAGACAAACCACCAAACGAAAAATTGGCACTTGTCATGTTGCAGGAGTTGCTGATCCATTGTTACCCTTCTCAAATGCCACATACCCTCGTCGATTACCAGCCACAATTTCGTGCAAATACAGGGAGAACACCACTACTGTCACCAATTGTAACAGGAGTGTGTGATGTGCAGGTTGCGTGACTGACACCACTTGTTATAGGATGACTGGAGCGGGTGACATGGTCAGGGTTGTAGGGCGTGGCTGGGGAGAAGAAGGTGGCTGTTTTTAACACTCTTCCTCTTTATTTTGGTTCTTCCAATACATTTTCCGGTAGCGCAGCCCACCGCTTGTGTTGTGGTGGAGACGTGCTTGTCCTTTCAGTCCGGGGAATGCGACACTGTGCTTGGTCAGCAGCTGTGCAGGAGGTAGGAGATTAGCAGCACGAGGCACAGCCCAGTTCGCAGACGCGGTGGCTCTTGATGACGCCGGGAGTCGACGGTGCAGCAGCGGGCAATGCCCCCCGGCGGCCGGTCTTCAAGGACCTGGACATGGACAGCGTCAGTGATGACGACTTAACAGCAACCGAACGCCTAATCGGTCGAACCGAATGCCAACGTCCACCTCTGATGTCCTTAAATAGTGCAGACCGCTGCCGAATCCGCCGGTTACACAGCGGCGTGTTTATTAGAGGGTTCTTGATGAGTTGGCTAAGGCAACTTTGCCACACGCGGCCCATGCCTACGTAATTCTGCTAATGCTGCGTTCTGATGGCTGCCGCGCACGTACACACATACTGACGCTCGTTGCAAAACTGTGTCACCTGCATAACATGCTGGCCGGCCTTCATCAGCTGTTTGCCGTGAGGCTTGCACATCGCGCACTGAAACTCACTAAATCACAATTTCGCACAGTATTTCTTAAAAATAACCACTTGTCCTCTACAGTTGTTAACTTCTGGAATCTGACACTCTATTATAATACCAGTTACTTTGAAAAAACGTGTGATCCCAGTTAGTAGTTAAAAACACTCGAATTTTGTCAGATACCATACCAAACAAAACTATACATCCAGAATGAGATTTTCACTCTGCAGCAGAGTGTGCGCTGATATGAAACTTCCTGGCAGATTAAAACTGTGTGCCCGACCGAGACTCGAACTCGGGACCTTTGCCAGGAAGTTTCAAAACTATACATCAAACACATTGCAATAAGATTCAGATGTCACAATCAGAATACAGGGAAACTACTGAAGCATGCACGCCCTCAGTATTTTTTAATCTTTCATGTCCAACACGATGTACATACCGGGGACCTGAAGTGCATCACATGTTTCTGTTCTGTGGGAAGCGGTTTAACCGCAGGTATAATGATGAAACCCAGATACTACAGGTGTAGCTCATGCATCAGCTGTTATCACCGCCACTCAATATGTAGTGTTAGCGTTCATTGTTCGATGGGTGATGATGTGGCCATTTATATGTGTCGTGCAGTCAACAGTTTTCTGCAATGCTAGGTGACCAGATGTTGGGAAGATGTAAAAATTTTCAAAAAGGCTCACTCCAAGTGTACTGGAAAATTTGCAACCATTTCCATCTGTTCAGACAGTATTTCCATTTGTGCAAGGCTTCATATAAGTTGCAGTGCCAAAAACAGTTTTGGATTAAAACCATCTGCAAGTTTGTCATTCACATTCATTCATCAGTATGCAAATGTTTTCCCTTGATTGATGTGACATTGATTCTTGTTCATGAACCGTCATTATCCAGCTGATCAACATCCATTCTAGATACCTAATCAAAATATTGATGCTTGCACTAGTCATTGACTTATTGGGAATCAAACAAAAAAAATGTTTACTAGGTGAAATAAATCTATCGTTTCTAATGGTGAAAGGTTGACAAAACAATGAGAATGCACTTACAGAGCTAAGATAATGGAAGAGTAATATTTAAAAATTATTTCTCTTAAATAAATCTGAAATCCCATGAACTTAAGAATTTTGAATTAAAACTTGTAACTGATACATTTTTTGATACCTTTAATAAATTGGTGTAGATTACTAACTATTAGCACTGTATTTTAGAAAGATTGTAACACATGAAAGTGAAGTATTTTAATTCTCATCTAAAAATTTCAGATCAAGTAGGCTGTGACTCAGATTAATCATTATTGAATTTCATCGTGTTATTTTCGTTTTAAACCATTTTTACCTCATCAGTCTTTTGCTTCTGGTGGAATATTGTAATTTTACATCAGTAACAGTTACTGAATATGTAATTTCTTATTCACTTTTATGACTTGTGGCCTATAGTACTGGATTTATGGTCACTCAAATATTGTTTCTTTGTTGTATATCTTATTTAGCATTATCCTTCTCTCTTCAGATTTACTCAGACTACTGGTGGGAGCTGCAGCAAATCATGTGAGGAAACTTGTCACCATAGACTTGTCCAGGAAGAGTTGGTGATAGACATGGAGAAGTCAACACATGGGTTCAGTACCAATACAGAAGATGTGACTATTAATAAGGAATGCTCAGTTGCCACCCGATGTGACTGCAGTACGAGGGAAAAGGAATTACATGTATATAGCTGTAATTTCTGCCAACAGAGCTTTCCTTCAAAATACAGACTCATAATGCATGTGTTTATGCACAATGATGGAACGCAACCACATTTGTATGTTTGTAAGTGGTGTGGTGAGGTGTTTGACAGTAATGTTGGCTTGAAAAATCATATGAAAATGAGTGATAATTGTCAATTTTTAACTGCTGACAGTCATGAAAGATATGGCCATAGTGATGAGCATCAAAGCAGTACCTTGTTGGATAGCGAGCAGAAGTTTCTGTCACAGAGCACAGTGGCAGTCGTCATGTAAGGAAACTTGGAAAGTGTCAAAGAAGCCCTCTAATGACATGTGTAACACACACATGACAAATGATAGAGAGAAAAAAAGTAATTATGGAACTTCGTCTGTAGCTGTTAATGTCAGTGCGCAGGCTGATCTACTTACTGCAAACAGACCCAACAAATGTGGTATTTGTGGCAAATTGTTTGCTAGATCAGGTGATCTCGAGAGACATGGTTCCATTTGTACTGGGAAAAGACTTCACAAATGTGATATTTGTGACAAATGGTTTGCCCGGTCAGGTAATCTAAACGCACAAATGTGAGATTTGTGGGAAATCTTTCACGATGTCAGGTGCTCTCAAGAAACATGTATTACTTCACACTGGAAAGAAACCTCACAAATGTGAGATTTGTGGGAAATGTTTTGCCTTGTCAAGCAATCTCCAGATACACACATTAATTCACACTGGAATTAAACCTCATACATGTGAGATTTGTGGGAAATCTTGCACGATGTCAGGTGGTCTCAAGAAACATATTAATTCACACTGGAAAGAAACCCCATAAATGTAAAATTTGTGTGAAATCTTTTGCTAGGGGGCACCATCTCAAGAGACACTTCTTAATTCACATTGGAAAGAAACCTCACAAATGTGATATTTGTGGGAAATCTTTTGCTGGGTCAGGCGTTCTCAAGAGACATATATTACTTCACACTGGAGAGAAACCTCACAAATGTGAGATTTGTGGGAAATATTTTGCTTTGTCATGTTATCTTAAGACACATGCATTAATTCACACTGGAAAGAAACCCCATAAATGCGATATTTGTGGGAAATCTTTTGCTAGGTCAGGAAATCTCAAGACACATGTATTAATTCACATCGGAAAGAAACCTCACAAATGTGAGATTTGCAACAAATCGTTTGCCCGGTCACGTCATCTCAAGCAACACGGATTAATTCACACTGGAGAGAAACCTCACAAATGTGAGATTTGTGGGAAATCTTTTGCTAGGTCAGGCGTTCTCAAGCAACATTCATTAATTCACTCTGGAAAGAAACCCCATAAATGCGATATTTGTGGGAAATCTTTTGCTAGGTCAGGTGATCTCAAGACACACTCATTAATTCACACTGAAAAGAAACCCCACAAATGCGATATTTGTGGCAAATCGTTAGCCACATCAGGTTCTCTCAAGAGACACACAATAATCCACACTGGAACGAAACCTTACAAATGTGAGATTTGTGGGAAATCTTTTGCCCATTCAGGTCATCTCGAGAGTCACATATTAATTCACACTTTAAAGAAACTGCACAATTGAGATTTGTGGGAAATCATTTGCTAGATCAGGTGATCTCAAGACACATACATTAGAACACATTAGTAGGAGACCTCACAAATGTGATGTGACAAAAGTTTCATTCAGGTGGGAACTCTTAACACACATGCACTACTTCACATCAAAAAGAAATTACGACCAACATATTTTCCTGATTGGTGCTCTAAAGGCCTATAAAACAATGGATGTGGCAGGGGGACAGTAAATTGTATTGCCTGTGAAAGAAAATTAAAATGTGGTAGGATTGTGAAAAAATGTTCAATAATGTGACACTATATAAATCCGTATCTGCTGCTTTACATGTCAAGAAATGGTAATCCTAAATACTCCAGAAACATGAATCAAATGTGTTTTTGTCATTAGCTTTGCTGCTTTTTCCTATCGATCTTGAGACAAGAAGATTGTGAATTGTGAATTGTGATAAATCCTTACATTTGTCAGTAATCATAAGTACTATGCAATATTCAGTATAAGGCCAAGGAAATGTGATGACTTGCTGTTTATTATTCCAAACAGTCATAATGTAGTACTTGTATCTATGTATTTTAGAAACAGTGACAGTAAATATATATTCATGGCACTTGCTTCATTCAGACTGGTAACATCAAAACTGGAGAAACACAATTATAATAATTGTTTTACTTGGATATGTTTTCTCAAGGGATTTGCTGTGTCATTAATAGTGTGTACATTTATGTTCTGTTAGTACTAATCCTGCATAAGTACATGTAACAACAAATATAGCAACCTGCTTAATAGCATGTTTGTCCACCGTTGGAACACAGTACTTGACACATCATTTACATGTTTCTGGGTTTATGTTGCACCAGTTGTATGCCACACATTGATATCAGCTATATGGTGTGGTCAAGACATCGGTGTTAGTTACCATGTTACTCAGACCAATGTGGAGTTGTTCTGCACATGTGACATGGACAATTATCCTGCTGAAAGATACCTTCAGCATGGAAGAGCTCACCAGGAATGCAGTTGCAATAAAGGTCACATAGTCTGCAACTATAATGATGCCTTCTATTACTACCAAATGTCCCATAGGAGCCAAAGTGACTGCCCCCATAGCGTAATGCGCCCTCCATCTGGCGCCATTCACCTATATAGCATATCTGGACGTACAGCTGACCTGGTGTAACAGGAAATGTCACCCATCCTGACAGTTAACGTTTGCATTGACCTTCATTCCAGCCTCAGTGATCCCTTGCCCACTGCAGTTGCAATTTAACATTTTGGTGGATCGATATGGAAACATACAGTGACCATATTTTGTGGAGCCCCATGTTCAACAATGTACATTAAATTGTGGGTTCAAAAACGTGTATGGCTGCTCCAGCATTGTTATCCCTCATTAGATATGCCACATATTGCCTCATGTCCAGCTTTACAGAGCAGGCAAGCATCTGACTTCCATGATTGGTGTTGAAGTGTATCTGTATTACATCTTTTCATAAGGTTATGGATTTATCACCTTTCAGCCACTTCCACAGATGTTCACAACAGTAGCATAGATCCAGCCAACCAGCTTCACCACTTTTGAGCTGCTCGTTCCCAACAGCCATGCCATTGTAACTTCATGTTTGCTAAAGTCACTTATGTCATTGGATTTACATGTTTGCAACCCATCTAACTGGTAGAACAATTCCTTGTAAATCTCTGGTCTGCTTACTGCATCATGTGCATACAATATGTGGCGTTCATTCTCCTCATGGGCAGTGTTCATGACATTTTTGCCCATCAGTGCATCTTCACGTAAATCGGTCAGATGCGAAACTGTAATTTAAGAAATTCGTCATGCTTGGTTGCCATTTACACCAGTGCACAATAGCTGTATTTTTTTGTGAAATATTTTTGTTTCACAAAGCTCTGTACATGATTCAGAGATAATGTAGATAAGTGTTATGCACCAAAGCTCTTAATTATTTGTTCATCATTTAATACTGTAAGTTCTACAAAAAAAATGAAATAGGTAAACAAACGTTAGGTGTTATGATTTGATTCCAGTTATTTGTATACACAAGAACAACACTTGGGAGAGCTCAGAACGTGAGCACCAAATATTTCTTGTTATATTCAAAGATGTTTCCATTGTGGGTATTTTTCTTAATTTGTGTAAATATACATGAGGTTTTTGGAAATCTGTACTTATGCTTCATTTTTAGTTTCAGAACAATTGTTTTTAATTCTCTACCTATTTGTTATTGTTGAAAGTGGTTTAGTATGTTCCATCATATGTGTAACAATGGGAGACAGTTGTAATTGATTGGCACTGTTCTGTGTTGCTACACTTCAGCTGTGACACTTTGTAGTGATGTGGTTACATTGTATCCCATCTTTCTCATGATAGTACATCCACAACTGCTGCATAGGTTATTCATAATAGCCAATATCCATATACATTTGTATTAAATATTAAATTTGTATTAGATATTATTTTCCAATAAAAGGAAAGAAAAACTGGGTTTCTGGACAATAGCTTTATATTCAGATGAATCTGAAAATGTACTACAAAGTGTGACGATTATACATATTATGAATCTCTAAGAAACTGTAAAATTTGTAGTAACATGTTAAGAAAGGTACACAATATGGACTGAATATCTATAGGCATCAGCTAAGGATGGGTCATATGGTGTTTCTCTGGTACACGAAATGTAAGCAGAAAATATGGACATTCAGTGGTTGTTTGGAAAACCACCCAAAGAACTGAGTCTACATAAACACAGTACATACCCATAAATTAAATGTGTAACTGCACCTATTAAAATAACCTAAGCTAATCACTACAGAATAAACTTGTATAAGAATTGCCAAGGACAAGTCAGTTGTAGGTTGTGGATCCAGGAGCACAGAGTAATGAAGCATATTGTTTAAAGAAAATGCAGTACTTTAAAACAACTGACTGGTGTTTACATCAGAACTTTACTTCTAAGGCCACTGACAGACTGAGGGCATAGTGCTGGAGAATGGGATAGAAGCACATCTCTGATCAGATGGAAAGCTGGTTGCCAATAGTGAGCCAAATTGATCCCAGCTATGCTGTATGGCCCCATGTGACCATTAACAGCAGTCTGATTGGTTGCTGGATGGTTGTCTAGAAGGTTTCCTTCACTAGCGATGCTTCTTGGGAGTCTCTCCCCATCAGCATCCTCACTGTCAGAATGGTATGAATGTGAACAAGGCACATACAGCGGTAACTGATACAGAACCAGCCCCTGCCTAACCACAGCACGGCAGTGAAACGTATTTCATAAAGTGTTCCCCCACTCGGTCTATCAATCTACCATGCACACTTCACTCCCCCTCCATACCAGCAGGCTAATTATTTCAAAATTACAAAAGTAGTAGTTTAATGTTAGAAAATGCTCCTTTGGACCGGTGGTTCTTGGTAAGGGATGCAACATTCAAATAGGGGACACAAATAATTTCCAAAATGCAGTAAAAAAAGTGGACAGGAATAGAAAACTCCAAAGTATTTAAGAAGCGACAAGTAATAGTACAATAATTTAGAGTTCGAATTGGCCAATTTTGGCTATTGTAGAAATAATTTTTGCTATTGTAGAAATATACGCAGCCAACTGAATGATGCGCTGATACAGTGGTGTGGTGGTGGTGCCAAGGCAACAGTTGTGCCGACCATGTACTGAGTCAGCAGGGACAGTATGAGGTCTGCCAAGATACATCAGCTAGGCAGTGGCTAAGCTGGTTCAATGGTGATGCCAGTGCGCAGTGACGGAGTATTGTGGTTCGGAATGACTGCATTGGGGCCAGCAAATGTTGCTAGTTATGAAGGTCTAGCCTCGCAGATCATGAAAGGCTGTAACACTGCATCAAATGGGTGCATCATCGAAGGCTGGCTGGTTATTTCCATACAAAGGAGGTCTAGCTCAATAATATTAATAAGATTCATTACTTTCCCTACAATCTCTGCAGTTTGTAGTATAAAAGTTAAAATTACAAAGTTATTAAAGGATACATTACAAACTGAATATATATCCGTAATAAACTAATCTCATTAAGACAACTGTAACACTTTCATTCTTTTATGAAATGTTATTTCATGTACTTAGGTTGACAGCCCTGTAGCCAGCGGATGTGCATGTACGAAGCTCTTACTAAGTTAAGCAATTAATATTGAAATAAGAGCTAATTTAGTTAATAGTACATTTTATACTAGTGCATTTACTTCTTATCTAATCTATCTATTGAAGGTTTCGCTTTTCTAAACGTAATTACATCGAAAAGGAAGTATTTTGTAAAGGCCAACAGTCGCGAGTTTGTTTACATACTTAAGCATATCTTTCGTACAAGTGTAGATATTTGATTTTGACTAGACTTAGCACTTCAAAGTTAAGTTAATTCGTGTCTCTCATCCAGAATTTGTGTGGTTAATTAAAAGTTTCTGAAGGAAGTTTGTAAGTTTGTTTACATTAATGTTTAGTTACATATTAGTACAGCTTACAATACTATTGTGCTGTTGTAGTTATTTTCTGCTTTTGTGTAAAGTTTTACTATCAAACCACGTGTGATAAGTGTGGTGGTTGCCATAGAAACTAGAAAGAGGGAGTGTTCTGTATAGACTGTAGGTTGTGGTTTCATTGGGGAGAGTGCAGCGGAGAGGAAACGAGGGTAGATAATGAAACTCTTGCATGGCAGTGTAGGTTACATAGAAAGGATAGAAAAATCGCGGAACAGGAGGCAAAGATTTGTGCCATTAAGGCTCAATTAGAAATCGCGAATTTGGAATTATGTAAGCTAAGGGACGAAAAGGACTCTGGGCGGTAGGAAAAGGTAGATAGCAAAGGGCGAAAAAGGGAAACAATTGATAAAACTTATAAAATTCACGTAACAAATCAGTTTGGCATCCTATCTGAAGTAGTGGAGGAAGGGCCTCATTCAGATATAGTTGAATGTAGGTTGAAGCAGAATATTAACTTAAAGGAAAAAAGACAGGTCGGGATCAAACCGAACTTCACTAGTTCCCACTATATCCAACTTTAACCTATCCATTTCAGTTTTTAAATTTTCTAACCTACCTGCTTGATTAAGGGATCTGACATTCCACACTCCGATCCATAGAACGCCAATTTTCTATCTCATGATAACTACGTCCTCCTGAGTAGTCCCCGCCCGGAGATCTGAATGGGGGACTATTTTACCTCAGGAATATTTTACCCAAGAGGACGCCATCATCATTTATTCATACAGCAAAGCTGAATGCCCTTGGGAAAAATTACAGCCGTAGTTTCCCCTTGCTTTCAGCCATTCGCAGTACCAGCACAGCAAAGCTGTTTTGGTTAGTGTTACAAGGCCAGATCAGTAAATCATCCAGACTGTTGCCCTACAACTACTGAAAAGGCTGCTGCCCCTCTTCAGGAACCATACATCTGTCTGGCCTCTCAACAGATACCCCTCTGTTGTGGTTGCACATACGGTAAAGCTATCTGTATCACTGAGGCATGCAAGCCTCCCCACCAATGGCAAGGTCTATGGTTCATGGGGGGAAGATAAAGAAGGTACAGTGTGTAAAATGTTGTGAAATGATACTGGCGTCCTGTTCTACCAGAGGATGCATAAAAGGGTGGGATCATACTTTGAAGAATGGAAGTAACAGATATGAACGCAGAACACAAGTGTTCAAGACAGTTAAACATCATCAGAGCTTATCTAAATATTCTTCCACCAACATTTCTTTTGGACACACCTTTGGTAGTAAAGTCTTTACAGATATACATATATACGTTGAATGAGAAATACAACCTCATCTGAAGCAGTGATCAAACTTGCATGTGCCTACAATGATGAAACGTTGTAACTGCCCTTTGTAGTGGCGTAAGACGCAGAACTTCACTACGATTTGATCCCCAGACAGGACAAAAAGTAGTTTCAGCGGTACTTACACGTCAAATTTGATTATTTATGTTATGTCCGTTCGAAAAATGCACTGCTACTGCATACTGTCGTCCAGTAATCATGGACAACGCCAGTATACGGTTTGGGGGCAGTAGTGTTAGATCTTATTTTGATTTGGCCATAAAGCATATGCCATTTAGCAACGGTAAGTATAAATTAACAACACTGAAGTACAATCATTACAGGACCTTCTGAGCAAATGACATTAATTTTATTAATTGCATGACACAATGATGTCAAAACTTTTATTTATAGTGCTGCAAACGCTGAGTAATTAGTTTGTCACAAAACACCACGAAACTTTCGCAAAGGCTTTTCTCAATCATTGTGTGAAATGTAAACGATGGATATCAGCTGGAGATGATAGATGCTTCTTTCCATTCCTTGCCACAGTTCACTGTAGATTTGAAGACCACCACCTGGTTGAATTGAGACAAGTGTGGCTAAGCGTAGTTAAGCTTGCTTATGTTCGAAATGCGAGAGTGAAGTTCTCCATTCCTTTCGTTAGCGACCTGGAATTACAAATGCTGAGATGATGGTAGCAGTTCATGCATATTGTCAGATTGTATACATGTATATTATTTGTCCAGTCCTGGTGTGCAACGTGTTTTGCAAATTATTCATGTACACAAAAACTACACCATTAGTTTAAAAGTTAGAGTACTAGATCATCATAAAAGTTGTTGTCAGACGTAGTGGTCTCCTGACCTTCATTGCTTACATATTCCGCCCTCACAATCATATTCTGCACATCAAGACCCTTCATTCGAACCCAAACTCGATAAGATAAAGTCAGTTTTGTATGAATTCATGTACACAATATGCAAATAACAAGGGCACACTGGGATTGAGATACTCGAGGCTGGCGTACAGACACACATTGAAGACACGGTGGTCACAAGAGCTTTTAGTTTGAGAGAGGCGGACTGCACGCCAAGAGGCTGGTCCCTTCAGAGGACGATTCAGCCTATCTACGTCGGACGGCGACTGCCCATGGAGCAGACAGCATTTTCCCGAGTGAAAGGGTAGAACGACCCCATGTTTGGCTTAAAAGCAAATTCCGCTTCACTGTAAGAGAGCACCCAGCCTACACATTCTTCACAAACATAGCACACAGTTTCAGAGGTTTTCGCAGGGAGACAGCAAACGCCAAACGCCGATGCTACAGATTTCTGGATTGGTCGCCTTAAACGAAACGTCATTCTCCCATTTTAGAAGAGGAATGCTGATTAGCAGACTATATTTCTGATGCCTTGAGCTGAAGGAGTAATGGAAGAGACCGAAAGCTATACCCCTTCAAGTCTGGCAAGGGGCTGTTCCGTTGCTGCTCTTGGAGCGAGAACACGTAACAAGAGTGTGTGCGCTCGTAAGTGTACTCAAAGAGCGAGGAACAAGTCTCTCTTCAGTGCTTCACTGGGAGAGCACCTCTGTCGAGAGCGAATCGGAGTGCGACTCGGTATTGAGTCCTTGCAATTAAGTGTTGTTCACTGTGATGGCCACCACACTTATTGTGCGGTGTGAACGGACAGAGTTATAGTTACGAGCGAATTTTGAGTGGCATCACGGTGGACTGGTTATCTGACTAGCGGCGAATAGGAGTCCTTGACTTCATCAAGGTGTAGGGAGAGTTTGATTGGCAAAGGTCAATCCAGATAGAACGAGAGTTATCTTATTTGTCAGCGAGTGGCGCAGACAGCAGTCATCACAGCTTATGGTATTGTGCACTACAGCTCTTGCAAGCCCCATATTTCCTCCACAACAACACAATTCACTGCATTTCACATGCGATAGCCTCGACCGTACCTAGCAATATTCTAACAGATAATTATTCAAGTTGAGTAGGTGCGACTCTCAGCCATTCTGCCAAGTCAATAACAATCTTAAAAAACTTCCTGGCAGATTAAAACTGTGTGCCCAACCGAGACTCGAACTCGGGACCTTTCGCGGGCAAGTGCTCTAGCATCTGAGCTGGAAACAATCTTAAACTTTGTATAGAAATTTCATTAGCGAATCCTATCCTTAAGAGGTAACTTCACATTCCGAAAAGAGCCCCGAAATAACTTGTTCATTTCATAACTAAAAGTGCCATTGTGATTTCACAGAATTTTTGCAAAATAAATAATAATTTTCGTTAGTTTCATGTTTTTCTTACACTAACTAGCACTACTCCAGTATCCAAGTATCCCACTAGTTACGTAAGAAATTTGTGAATTTTTTGTGTCATTTCCTTACAGCGGACGACTCCAGAAGATATTTATTGCTGAAAGTTTTTGAGGCATTTCTCTATAGAACGTTAGGAGCGTCTGTCTGACTTCTGTAGTGATGTGGGGGTGGAAATTGCATCTTGCAGGAGCCACAGAGTAAAGGGTACATCTCAGATTAATCTGTTGCGCAGAATAACAGAACAGCACCCACACGCTCGCATTGTGAACAAAAATGATTTATTAATGATGAGAGTTAATATGAAATAAATTGTCATGGAAATGTTGCCTTACGAATTTTGAAGGCGGAAATGTTATTCACTTGTATTTAAGTATTGTCATACCAACAGCGAAAACGATGTGATAAATTAATGTACAATCTTGTATATAAGCAAAACGCATTAGACCTCCAGTCTAAGCTAATGTTAAAATGACTTTTATGAGTAGTTATAAGAAGGAAATTTATGTCATGTAGTAATTTATCTAACACATGTAAAATTTTATGTACTTGTACAAAGACAGGTAAGGAAAACTGTATATGAAAAGGGTGTCGGAAATATTTAAAATGAAAAGGTACATCAAGAAACACTGTCTACATATATGGTTAGCGTCCATTGAATGAGAAATACAACCTCGTCTGTAGCTGTGATCAAACTTGCGTGTGCTTACAGTGATGAAACGTTCTAACTGCCCTTTGTAGTGGCGTAGGACGCAGAACTTTACGACGATTTGATCCCCAGACAGGATAAAAAGTAGTTTCAGCGGTACTTACACGTCAAATTTGATTATTTATGTTACGTACATTCGAAAAATGCACTGCTACTGCATACTGTCGTCCAGCAATCATGGACAACGCCAGTATACAGTCTGGAGGCACTAGTGTTAGATCTTATATTGATTTGGCCATAAAGCATGTGCCATTTAGTAAATATTACTGCACTGTGCGACTCAAAGATACAGTATAAACATGCCCGCTCCAAACAGAAGTATGTACGAAAAGAAAGGTGAACATATACCTACATTCTAATGTTTCCTTAAGCCGAAATCAAATTTTTCACTCGTCAGCTATCTGTCTCTTCCCGTCTGCGATTCTGGGTGGACGTGTTGCGTGTATCTGACAGCTATGTGTATTTGAACAAAAGTCCTTTACAATATATCTTCTGCAAACGAAGGCAGTTTCTTTCATTTTTGTATTGCTGAATGCACAGTAGCGTGCAACATTCGGATACAATGGCGGCGCAATTTATAATCGTACACACATCAAAAAAAAGTTTTGCATCACCTCAGTTCCGAGAGTTCAGGAATCTCTACAGAAAATTCGAATAGAGATCAACAGAAACATCATTTCCGCTCTTTATATTGCTCATCAAAACCACACGTTGCGTGTTGTACCATCATACAGCGAGACCTTCAGAGGTGGTGGCCCAGATTGCTGGACACACCGGAACCTCTGATGCCCAGTAGCACGTTCTCTTGCATTGATGCATGCCTGTATTCGTCCTGGCGTACTATCCATAAGTTCATGAGGGCACAGCTGCTCCAAATTGTCCCACTCCTCAACGTCGATCCCTCAGAGTGGTTGGTGGGTCACGTCTTCCACAAACAGCCCTTTTCAGTCTATCCCAGGCGTATTCGACAGGGTTCATTTCTGGAGAACATGCCGGCCACTCTAGTTGAGTAATGTCGTTATCCTGAAAGAAGTTATTCACAAGATGTGCACGATGGGGTCTCGGATTGTCGTCCATGAAGACGAATGCCTCGCCAATATGCTGTCGATATAGTTGCACTGTCGGTCAGAGATGGCATTCACGTATGGTACAGCCGTTACAGCGCCTTCCATGACCACCAGCGGCGTACGTCGGCCCCACATAATGCCACTCCAAAACAGCAGGGAACCTCCACATTGCTGCACTCGCTGGACAATGTGTCTAAGTCGTTCAACCTGACCGGGTTGCCTCCAAACACGACTCCAACGATCGCCTGGTTGAAGGCATATGCGACACTCATCGATGAAGAGAACGTGATGCCAATCCTGAGCGGTCCATTCTGCATGTTGTTGGGCCAATCTGTACCGCATTGCATGGCGCCGTGGTTACAAAGATGGAACTCGCCATGGACGTCAGGAGTGAAGTTGCGCATCATGCAGCCTATTGCGCTGAGTTTGAGTTGTGACACGACGCTCTGTGGTTGCAAGAACAGCGTTATTCAACATGGTGGCTGTCAGGGTTCCTCCGAGCCGTAATCCGTAGGTAGAAGTCATTTACTGCAGTAGTAGTCTTTCGGCGGCGTGACTAAGGCGTGTCATCGACAGTTCCTGTCTCTCTGTCTCTCTTCCATGTCCGAAAAACATCACTTTGGTTAACTCCGAGACGGCTGGACACTTTCCCTTGTTGAGAGCCCTTCCTGGCACAAAGTAACAATGCGGACACGATTGAACAGCGGTATTGACCGTATGGGCACGCTTTAACTATAGCCAACACGAGCCGTGTACCTCCTTCCTGGTGAAACGACTGGAACTGATCGGCTGTCGGACCCCCTACGTCTAATAGACGCTGCTCATGCACGGTTGGTTACATCTTTCGGCAGGTTTAGTGACATCTCTGAACAGTCAAAGGGACTGTGTCTGTTATACGATACACACAGTCAACGTCTATCTTCAGGAGATCTGGAAACCGGGGTGATGCAAAACTTCTTTTGATGTATATGTTATACTGCATCCTTTATGATGGCGATGCACAGCATTTCCTTTTCTTCAAGAAATAAGAGGTAAATATCAGTCTGGTCAAAGGACAGTTAACATATCAATCAATGTTTATTGTTTCAGTAGTAATGGCAGCGAGAAACTGTGTAAGTGCCAACTTAGACGCTGTTGTTGAAAGTACACACTTCGAAATAATCCACATAATCCGCCCCTCTTTACAGCGCCTGTGCTTAAATACCACTATAGCCTACTTAGTTCGGAGTGACTGTCTCTTAGGTAGGCGTGAAGCGAAATTGTATCTACTTTTTTTCAAATGGATATATTTTGCCTATATTTGCGGTGAATTTGAATTAGACCCTCGTAATTGTAATGGTGCTTCCTGTCAGATCAGGATTATTTGTTGCTAAGACGTCACGTATGTTTTCGTAAGCGTGGGCTCCTAATCTAGGGCCTCGAAATAATTTTCGGATAAAGCATTTAGTGGAATTTCGAACGATGTTTTATGCCGATCGCTGGCTTGAATTATGCATTTTCTTCAACGTCTTGCGGGTACATTGAAGTCACCACCAACTATTATTGAATGAGTGAAGTACCTGTCTGGTAACGAGACGCAACTTTTCCCCAAACCTTTCAGAAACTACTCTATCTGTGTCTGGGAGTCGAAGTGAGAATGTATTTGCGCCGCGAATGATTAAGTAGTGTTGAGAGTTTATGACGATTGGTTGTGGGTACACTTGCTGTTACACGCTGTGACACTGAACCGATAATGACGACTGTTCGGTTTGCGTAGATCACGCGGGCGACAACTGCGTCACCAGTCTAGTCTATGACACAGAGGTCTCCAAAAATGTCTCTGAGCACTATGGGACTTAAAATCTGAGGTCATCAGTCCCCTAGAACTTAGAACTACTCAAACGTAACTAACCTAAGGACATCACATACATCCATGCCTGAGGCAGGATTCGAACTTGCGACCGTAGCGGTCGCGCGGTTCCAGACTGAAGCGCCTAGAGTCGCTCGGCCACACGAGCCGGTCAGAGTTCTCTATCCAGTGTCGATGTACTGGCCAAGTAAGGACGTGTTCACCTTTTAGGTGGTAGCGGCTGTAGCAAAGTAGCGATTTCACGCCTATAAGACGTATTTGCGTAGCTGCATCACTGCGGATGTGCGACAGGAATACTCCGCGTGTTTAAGCGTGTGTGTGTGTGTGTGTGTGTGTGTGTGTGTGTGTGTGTGTGTGTGTGTGTGTGTGCCGGAAGTGCGGCCGCGAGTGCTGGCGTCATATCCCCGCTGTGACCGCGGCCGGCCAGAGGTTAGCGGTCAGCTGACAACCTGTTTGTTGTCTGAGCCGCTTCCCGCAGCCCGACTGCCGGCGTTATAATAGCACAGGCCGTGGGAGGCCAGCCACACGGCATGGCCTCCACTGTACAGACCAACTCAAGTTCGCTACAGCGCTAACAAACGGCTGTAACTAACGCATAGCGGTTCATCGACTACAGAGAGTGTAAAGGAACGTTCAGAATGAAACTCCCCGGCCGATTAAAACTGTGTGCCAGACCGGGGCTCGAACTCGAGACCTTTGCCTTAGATCACTTGCCCACGAAAGGCAAAGATCCCGAGGTCGATTCACAATCCGGCACACAGTTTTAATCGGCCAGGAAGTTTCATATCAGCGCACACTCCGCTGCAGAGTGAAAATTTCATTCTGGAAAGTTCAAAATTTCCATCATTGCGCAAATGCTTTGCATCGGAAGGAGGGGAAAACTTTTGAACCAACGTCTCCCAGAACGTCGAATCCCTCGTACTGCGTGCTCTGCCACCTGGACCTCAGGGTCTGACACCCACGGATTTCTTTGCATTGGATTGTGCGACTGGTAGTCTCCAATATGCCTCAAGAGCTACGAAATATTATTTCATGTGTAGAAGAAGATGTTTAAAAAAACCACAGTCACAATCGTTAGCCAAAAGCAGTAAATCTTTAGTTCAAGTTGATGACACGTCATGTCCAACGAGACCGATTAAAAAAGAAAAACTTGTCGATTTTGTCCATATCAAAGAAAGAGGAAAACTGTCCACAACTGTATTTGTAGCGAAATGGCAACGTGCTAAGAGCGTTCACGAAAAGTGTGAAAAACTGGTGCAATCAAAAGTAAACCTTAAATTTTCTTGTAGCTTGTTCCAGGGTATTCAGTTACTTTACATTGTGACTATTACTAAGAAAAAAAAAAAAAAAGCCGATTTAATATAAGCAACGAAACGCAAAAAATTAAAGTTGTTTCTAATAATACGTAAATTTGTGTTTATTGTTATTTCAACGTGGGTTATTTTTTTACATTTATGTTATTATGTATATATACACATTAAAGAGTGATAAAAACGACGTGCAAGAACGAAAAAGTGGAAAAGGGGGAGAAAAATATAGTTTAAAAGTCCAAGCGGTCTAAGAATTGATGTTTCATCTTACCACGTTTACGTGCGACACATGTTCCGAAAGACGAAAACCGAATTTCGGAAACAGGTTTCGCTGTCGTCTTTACGCATTAAGGTCTGAACAACTTTGCTACCCCAGTTAATATGACGCCTGGAAAACAGCTGCTTTAATCACCAGAATCACTATTTCTCTGTAAACAGCTTCAGTCCAATATTTCCACTTACCTTTGACTGTACTAAAAGCCACTCTGTCCACATTTTTAAAAACAAGAGATATGACACCCAAAGTACGTTTCAAAACCGGTTAAGTTTACCTGGGATCGAAAACCGATTGCGGCATTGAAAAACCGGCAACTACACTCCTGGAAATTGAAATAAGAACACCTTGAATTCATTGTCCCAGGAAGGGGAAACTTTATTGACACATTCCTGGGGTCAGATACATCACATGATCACACTGACAGAACCACAGGAACATAGACACAGGCAACAGAGCATGCACAATGTCGGCACTAGTACAGTGTATATCCACCTTTCGCAGCAATGCAGGCTGCTATTCTCCCATGGAGACGATCGTAGAGATGCTGGATGTAGTCCTGTGGAACGGCTTGCCATGCCATTTCCACCTGGCACCTCAGTTGGACCAGCGTTCGTGCTGGACATGCAGACCGCGTGAGACGACGCTTCATCCAGTCCCAAACATGTTCAATGGGGGACAGATCCGGAGATCTTGCTGGCCAGGGTAGTTGACGTACACCTTCTAGAGCACGTTGGGTGGCACGGGATACATGCGGACGTGCACTGTCCTGTTGGAACAGCAAGTTCCCTTGCCGGTCTAGGAATGGTAGAACGATGGGTTCGATGACGGTTTGGATGTACCGTGCACTATTCAGTGTCCCCTCGACGATCACCAGTGGTGTACGGCCAGTGTAGGAGATCGCTCCCCACACCATGATGCCGGGTGTTGGCCCTGTGTGCCTCGGTCGTATGCAATCCTGATTTTGGCGCTCACCTGCACGGCGCCAAACACGCATACGACCATCATTGGCACCAAGGCAGAAGCGACTCTCATCGCTGAAGACGACACGTCTCCATTCGTCCCTCCATTCACGCCTGTCGCGACACCACTGGAAGCGGGCTGCACGATGTTGGGGCGTGAGCGGAAGACGGCCTAACGGTGTGCGGGACCATAGCCCAGCTTCATGGAGACGGTTGCGAATGGTCCTCGCCGATACCCCAGGAGCAACAGTGTCCTTAATTTGCTGGGAAGTGGCGGTGCGGTCCCCTACGGCACTGCGTAGTATCCTACGGTCTTGGCGTGCATCCGTGCGTCGCTGAAGTCCGGTCCCAGGTCGACGGGCACGTGCACCTTCCGCCGACCACTGGCGACAACATCGATGTACTGTGGAGACCTCACGCCCCACCTGTTGAGCAATTCGGCAGTACGTCCACCCGGCCTCCCGCATGCCCACTATACGCCCTCGCTCAAAGTCCGTCAACTGCACATACAGTTCACGTCCACGCTGTCGCGGCATGCTACCAGTGTTAAAGACTGCGATGGAGCTCCGTATGCCACGGCAAACTGGCTGACACTGACGGCGGCGGTGCACAAATGCTGCGCAGCTAGCGCCATTCGACGGCCAACACCGCGGTTCCTGGTGTGTCCGCTGTGCCGTGCGTGTGATCATTGCTTGTACAGCCCTCTCGCAGTGTCCGGAGCAAGTATGGTGGGTCTGACACACCGGTGTCAATGTGTTCTTTTTTCCATTTCCAGGAGTGTATAAACTGATTTCCAGAATCGATTTTGAGATGTTTAAAAGACCACCCAGAAGCGGTATTGGGAAACCGCTTTACGAAATCCGGTTGCGGGATCCCCATAAAAACGGGGTTTATATAAATGTGTTAATATCTCACATCTGATGTGAGGTTGCTCTCCAGCATAACTATAAATTTAATTTTGTTGGGCTGCTCACACTTGCCACATTTGATGTTACGCTTACAGATGCAGGAACGTATTGAGAGGTCGCCAGGAGGAAACGCCAACAAAAATGTGTGGGTGGGAGTGAGGCACTGAACGTCCACACACTCGTGAGTGCGGAAACCAGAAAGCGTGGCTGCCGTTCTGAGTCTGTGTTTTATCGGCAGATACTGCCAGCGATGAAGCGAAAAGCTACACAGCAATCACACCGAGGACTGACAGGCGGATTTTTAACCTCGAAAATACGATGTAGAGTCGGCTGAACCGTCTGTTAGCTGCGTGTACGGCATCTGTTTCGAAAAGTACTAGGTGGTGCTTATCGCTATTGCTAAATTATAATATAACATACACTATGCGATCAAAATTATCCGGATACCCATAAAAACATACTTTTTTCGTATTAGGTGCACTGAGCTGCCACCTACTGCCAGGTACTCCATATCAGCGACCACAGTAGTTATTAGACATCATGAGAGAGCAGAATGGGGCTCTCCGCGGAACTCACAGACTTCGAACGTTGTCAGGTGATTGGGTGTCACGTGTGTCATACGTCTGTATGAGAGATTTCCACACTCCTAAACATCCCTAGGCCCACTGTTCTCAATGTGGTAGTGAAGTGGAAACGTAAAGGGACACATATAGCACAAAAGCGTATAGGCCGACATCGTCTGTTGACTGACAGAGACCACCGACAGTTGAAGAGGGTCGTAATGTGTAATAGGCAGACATCTATCCACACCGTCACACAAGAATTTCAAACTGCGTCAGGATTCACTGCAAGTACTATGGGAGGCGGGAGGTGAGAAAACTTGTATTTCGTGATCGAGCGGCTGCTCATAAGCCACACATCACGCTGGTAAACGACAAACGACGCCTCGTTTCGTGTACGGAGCGTAGTCATCGGACGATTGAACAGTGGAAAAACTTTGTGTGGGGTGACAAATCACGGTACACAACGTGGCGATCCGATGGCAGGGTGTGGGTATGGCGAATGCCCTCTGATCGTCATCTGCCAGCGTGTGTAGTGCCAACAGTAAAATTCGGAGGCGGTGGTGTTATGGTGTGGTCGTAATTTTCATGGAGGGGGCTTGCAATCCTTGTTGTTTGGCGTGGCACTATCACAGAGCAGGCCTACATTGATGTTTTAAGCACCTTCTCGCTTCCCACTGTTTAAGAGCATTTCGGGGATGCCGATTGCATCTTTCAGCACTATCGAGCACATGCTCATAATGCACGGCATGCGGCAGAGTGGTTACACAACAATAACATCCCAGCCCGCATCTCGTGGTCGTGCGGTAGCGTTCTCGCTTCCCACGCCCGGGTTCCCGGGTTCGATTCCCGGCGGGGTCAGGGATTTTCTCTGCCTCATGATGGCTGGGTGTTGTGTGTTGTCCTTAAGTTAGTTAGATTTAAGTAGTTCTAAGTTCTAGGGTACTGATGACCTAAGATGCAAAGTCCCATAGTGCTCAGAGCCAATTGCATCCCTTTAATGGACTGGCCTGCACAGAGTCCTGACCTGAATCCTATAGAACACCTCTGGGATGTTTTGGAACGCCGACTTGGTGCCAGGCCTCACCGACCGATCAATACCTCTCCTCAGTGCAGCACTCCGTGAAGAATGGGCAGCCATTCCCCAAGAAAGCTTCCAGCACCTGTTGGACGTATGTCTGCGAGAGCGGAAGCTGTCATCAAGGCTAAAGGTGGGCTAGCACCATACTGACTGAGTCAGTAGCGAGCCAGTGGGCGTGTTGGACCTTTCATTGAGCTACAGACCCCCTTGAAGATGTCCCCTCAGATGGGGACGAAACGTTGGGAATTCACACAGAATTCATCAACCGACCACTGCATAACAGCCCGGATAATTCTAATGGACATGACTGTAGTGTTGGGAATGTGAAGCAATGTGTTTGACGAGTGAATATTTTCCGAGACTCGTCTCCATCTGCTGTAAATGACGTGCTTCTGGGAGTAGTCTGACACTAACCTACAAAATTAGAACTGTGACTGGAAACGATTAACAAACGCTGTGACGCTGGAATACCCTATGTGGTTTCTGACTAAAGCGCGTCTGGTTAGTGTTGCCAGATAAGAATTTCAGTCAAGAGGATACTATACACAACGTACGTAACTGCTGCATCCTCAAACAGTTGGTCAGTTCCCACAGTGATCGTTATCATGATTACACTCACGGATCTCGGACCGGCAGCGCGAACGACGCCAAACCGACTTCGTCAGGCAAGTGATTAATCATCCGAATATACAGCATAATCTGGTAGGAAAATTTTCTCTTGTGAGAAATATCTTTGTAAAAAAAAAATTATCAAATATGCCGAAGTGTTTTTGATCGCTATTGTTACTTCTTTTTCACGTAACTGAAGCTCTCGCCATTTTTTAATAGCGCTTCCAGTAAATTTCAGACTCTTCAGGCAGAATTAACTTCATTTATTCAACAACTTTCCATAAGCAATATTATATCATGTTAACTGGTAGTTCTTGGTAGAACAACACGATAATAAATGAAAAGCAGCAGTTTTCTTTCGTTCTACAGTATTACTTTTATTGTTTTTCGGCTTACAAGAGCATCTTCAGACATTTACTGAGTATTGTCACCAAAGAAGGTACAATGTCTGTGAAGAACGTTGTATTGTGTAGTTACATTGATAGTTGTTTCTTCTCTTAATTGGTTTGTGTATCACTCTCCATGTTTTATACCTGCTAAAGAAGCGTTGTCGAGTACTAATTTTATTTCATTTTATTCGTTTTGTTTATTCTTAGAAGCTGTTATGTAGGCGTGCCATTCCCATTTTGTGTTAAAGTTTTTACTGTCTATATCATTTTTATGTATTTACTTTTCAATTTTCTACTTTTTCATTGCATCACCACCACACTGTCAAAAATTTCACTTACTGAATGTTTCTGCTTCAATCTATACTTTAGTTCCAATGTCGTTTGGTGACAATACTCAGTAAATGTCTGAGCATGGCCATGTAAGCCGAAAACCGGTTAACACAAGAAAAGTAATACTGTAAACAAAAGCAAACTGGTGGTTTTCATTTATTACCAATATTGTATTTTAGCAAATAATTTTCCTCTCGACACTGTACTCATTTTTACATTTCCGACTACTATTATTGGCAGTGACACACCCTTTTCCAGTCTATTTTCCTTCCGTCCTCACTGAATATAAATGTGCAATGTCAGTGTATGTAAGTGTTGCTCTCGCACTTTGCGTGTGGTCCAATTTTTCCGTCGTAATTTGTCTTTATTGCTGTGTGCTGATTTTCTTTTTCTTAATTCTGTAGTGTTCTGACTCGCCGCCGGGTTCAAGTCTTCTTTGAGGCCATTTAGACGAGTTTCGTGTCGGTCGTGAAATGATAATGAGGACAACGCAACATCTAGTCTCGGAGAGGAGGAAAGCCCCAACTCGATCGAGAATCGAACCCGGGCCCTTTCGGTTGGCACTGTGGCACAGTGACCGGGAGCTACAGAGGCGGACTGTGTGTTGGGGGAACACGTGCATCGTCTACCAGTCACCACAAAGCCAGCTGGTTGCAGCGAGTCACAAAACATTAAGTGTGTTTTCACTGGTGAGGTAGCTAGAAGTCTCTGAAACACACAGGGGCGTGCTGCATAGCATGTGTTTATACATCAGCAACAAGGGTGCAGCGGTATTCTACGCCACTGTGAGGCCTCGTCCGCTTATTAGGTAAAGATTAATGACCAGATCCCACCGTGTGGACGTAATATTTAATTGTTTCTGGCAACAGTTAAATTTTCTCGGTTTCAGATTCTTCAGAGTTTTACGTATGCTAGTCCGTGTGTACATTTCATTACGGGCGTATCAGCTTTACTCGACATTCGTTAGACGGGCGCGGTCATTTCCGGTGGTGGCAATGTTACGGGGGTCCCTGTTTAGTCGGGTGTGCAGCCCCGCTGCCGGCACATTTCTCTGGGCTCGGCGGCGTGCAGCCAGGCACTCGCGACTGCTACGGGCGCCTCCCGTGACGGGGAGCCAGCGTCGAGCGCGCCGCCTCCTCGCCGCCGTCTCGCCGCCGCTCGCCTCCCACGCGCGCTCGCTACAGAGGCACGCGGTCCCCAATCAGGTGCTCGTCCCAGGCACCGCATCACAACCACCTGCTAGAGTCGCTTTCTCAGCACATTTTCTGATTTGCTGCCCTCACCGTCGCAGGAATGATTTTCCCTTCGTCAGTTCTCTCTCTTTACGTACTTCGCTTAGCGCGTCACGTGCCGGCGACGCTCCCTGGTTGCGTCATTTCGGTGGTCGGTGGTCGGAATGTTTTGAAGCATCTCCGCGCTATCCACATAAAGTGTTCAGCATCAGTCATTGTGATCAACAAATTTATTTTTGCAGTAAGCCCAGCTACCTACAGTCTGTCTCACTTCAATACTAAACAAGGGCAGGCCTGGCGAATTTTATTTTTTATTTTACTTTATTATTATTTTTTTTTTTTGGTCCATCACTTGTGCACATCTTCTTCAAGCCTTTATTGGAACTTGCTCTCGCCCTAAAAACATGTGGCGAGTGTTCTTCAGGAGTGCCCCAGGGGAATGTGATAAGATCGCTGCTGTTCTGTATATACACCGTGGTCCATTGATCGTGACCAGGCCGAATATCTCACGAAATAAGCATCAAACGAAGAAACTACAAAGAACGAAACTTGTCTAGCTTGAAGGGGGACACCATAGGGCGCTATGTTTGGCCCGCTAGATGGCTCTGCCGTAGGTCAAACGGACATCAACCGCGTTTTTAAAATAGGAACCCCTATTTTTATTACGTATTCGTGTAGTATGTAAAGATATATGAATGTTTCAAAATGGTTCAAATGGCTCTGAGCACTATGGGACTTAACAGCTGAGGTCATTAGTCCCCTAGAACTACTTAAACCTGACTAACCTAAGGACATCACACACATCCATGCCCGAGGCAGGATTCGAACCTGCTACCGTAACGGTCATGAATGTTTCAGTTGGACCACTTTTTTCGCTTTGTGATAGATGGCGCTGTAATAGTCACAAACGTATAACTACGTGGTACCACGTAACATTGCGCCAGTGTGGACGGTACTTTCTTCGTGATACATTACCCCTGTCAAAATGGACCGTTTACCAATTGCTGAAAAGGTCGATATCGTCTTGATATACATGAAACCTCCCCTTAGAAAAATTTATGAATGATTGTGCTGATAAACCCCTTACGTTATTTGATTTTCAAGCAGCTGAGCAAAACTGAACGTACTTAGACATCCCTCTCTTTCCTTATTCTGATCATCGCTAAACTGACACACAATATTTTTAGCGCAACGCAATCTGACTTTCAATAATCCCTACTTACAATTGGCTATTGTGATCAAAACGTCCAACGGGCGTGTGCAATGTATGCTGCTCGGTGTCCAGCACATCATCATCCAAGTGTGCGGTCCGTTAGCCGCATAGTTACGTTATTTACGGAAACAGGAAGTGTTCAGCCACATGTGGAACGTCAACCACGACCTGCAACAAATGATGATGCCAAAGTAGGTGTTTTAGTTGCTGTCGCGGCTAATCCGCACATGAGTAGCAGACAAATTGCGCAAGAATCGGGAATCTCAAAAACGACGGTGTTGAGAATGCTACATCGACATCGATTGCTCCCGTACCGTGTTTCTATGCACTAGGAATTGCATGGCGACGACTTTGAACGTCGTGTACAGTTCCGCCACTGGGCACAAGAGAAATTACCGGACGATGACAGAATTTTTGCACGCGTTCTATTTAACGACGAAGCGACATTCACCAACAGCAGTAACGTAAACCGGCATAATATGCACTACAGGGCAACGGAAGATTCACGATGGCTGCTACAAGTGGAACATCAGAGACTTTACCGGGTTAATGTATGGTGCGGCATTATGGGAGGAAGGATAATTGACCCCCATTTTATCGATGGCAATCTAAATGGTGCAATGTATGCTGATTTCCTACGCAATGTTCTACCGATGTTACTACAAGATGTTTCACTGCATGACAGAATAGCGATGTACTTCTAACATGATGGATGTCCGGGACATAGCTCGCGTGCGGTTGAAGCGGTATTGAATAGCATATTTCATGACAGGTGGATTGGTCGTCGAAGCACCATAGCCATGGCCCGCACGTTCACCAGATCTGACGTCCACCGATTTGTTTCTGTGGGAAAAGTTGAAGGATATTTGCTATCGTGATCCACCGAAAAAGCCTGACAACATGCGTCGGCGCATTATCAATGCATGTGCGAACATTACGCAAGGCGAACTACTCGCTGTTGACAGGAATGTCGTTACACGTATTGCCAAATGCATTGAGGTTGACGGACCTCATTTTGAGCATTTATTACGTTAATGTGGTATTTACAGGTAATCACGCTGTAACAGCATCCGTTCTCAGAAATCATAAGTTCAGAAAGGTACATGTATCACATTGCAACCAGCGAAATAAAATGTTCCAACGTATCTACGTTCTGTATTTCAATTTAAAAAACCTACTTGTTACCAAGCGTTCGTCTAAAATTGCGAGCCATATGTCTGTGAGTATTGCAGCGCCATCTGAAACATTCATATATCTTTACGTACTACACGAATATGTAATATAAATTGGGGGTTCCTATTTAAAAAAAGCGCAGTTGACGTCCGTTTGACCTATGTCAGTGACATCTAGCGGGCCATACGTAGCGCCATCTGGTTTCCCCCTTCAAGCTAGACAAATTTCTTTCTTTGTAGTTTCTTCGTTTGATGCTTATTTCGTGAGGTATTTGACGCGGTCACTATCAATGGACCATCCTGTATGTAAATGATTTGGCATACGCGGTGGGCAGCAAATCTGAGGTTGTTTGCTGATCATGTTGTGGTGAACAGTAATACGTTGAAGTTGTGTGACTGTAGGAAGATACAAGACGACTTAGACGAAATTTCCAGTTCATGTGGCCGTGTGGTATGAGGTGCCTTGCCACGGTTCACGCAGTTCCCCTCCCTCCTCCCTCCTATCTGGAAGTGTGTGTGTTGTCCTTGGCGTAGGTTTTTGTTTAAGTAGTGTGTGCGTCTAGGGACCGACGACCTCAACAGTTTAGTCTCGTAGCAGCTTACCACAAAATTCCAAAAATTTTCCAGGTCATGTGATACATGGTAGCTAGCCCTAAATGTGGAAAGGATAAGTTAATGCATATGGGTAGGAAGATGAATCATGTAATGTTTGGATACAGTCAAGTCGTTTTGGACTCAGACAAGTCGTTTAAATATCTGAGTGTAACGTTACGACGCTATATGAAATTGTATGAGCATGTGAGAAGTATGGTAGGGAAGGCGAATGGTTGGCAGTGCTTTATTGGGATAATTTAAGGAAAGAGTTGTTCACCTGTAAAGGCGCGACCAATTCTTGAGCGCTGGAAGAGTGTTTGGGATGTGTACCACATCGGATTGAAGGGAGACATCGAAGCAGTTCAGAGGCGGGCTACTACTTTTGTTACCGGTAGGTTCGAACAACGCGTAAGTATTGCGGAGATGCTTCGGGAATGGAAAGACGACGTTTTTTTCGAGAAACGCTACTGAGATAATTCAGAGAACCGCCGAACGACTGTCAAACGATTCTACTGCTGCCAACATACACTGCGCGTAAAAACCACGAAGATAAGACACGAGAAATCAGGACTCATGTGGAGGCATACAGACAGTCGTTTCTCTCTCACTCTATTTGCGAGTGGGACAGTAAAGGAAATGACAAGTAGTGGAAACACGGTACCCCTGCGCCACGCACCGTATGTTGGCTTGCGGAGTATCAGACGTAAATGTAGATGTAGACGTACCGGTAAAACGAACGGATAGTTTTGTGTGACGGATGTGTGTGGGCAGCTGGTCTCTGCGCACGGACAAGAGGCGCAGTGCTGTGGTCAGGACGTCCTGCACAAACACTTCCGCCACGCGTGTCGTGATATAGGGCCCGTGTCCTGTGTTCCTATGTCAGTCCCAACAGCTAACATGAATCCGGGAGACGTGGCTGCATCGCTGGTGGTTTTGCTGCTGGCAAATGACAACGTGTTGCTCGATTGTGTCTGTAAACAGATCAAATTCGCCAAAGACCTGGCGGGTAGACTTCCAGTGAGTCCTGGTTTACTAGAGATCTGGAATACGTACTGTATACTTAACGGTGAGTACTTTTTTTCGTACATTATGGACCTGCATGACGTTAAGCGCTGTGCGGTTTTCCACAACTGAGAGGTGGTTTGCCTTGCACATACTGTAGCCAAGGAAGATAATACGTTCTCAACCTCACAGTAAAGGACCATCTTTAATTCTGAAAAATGCAGTTCATTTTCAACCTTTTAGGTCAATGGACTTTTTCAGCCCTTTTCGGACTGAGAAGATATCGTGTATTACTATTTCAAAAGACTGTAAATTAACCATCTACTTTCCCTTCATTCAGCCCGAAACGCTTCCCACATGTGTGAGACATGTGTAAGTGAGAGGTGGCCAAATGCATTCCATATTATGAAAGCATGTTTGTGGAGAGCTTGTGTGTTTCCTTGTCAATATTGGGCGCATGATGTGTGTACTGTAATCCTACATTATTTGCAGATCGAAGGGTACAGCAATACCGGGTAATTCAAAATGAATACGACAACAACAAAAGGCAGCGATTGTTTGACGCATAGTGCTGCCTCGATAAGAATTACAGACAATGTGAAGGAACTGGCTAATAATCTGGTAATAAATCTGCAACGTAACTTTTTCAGTTTTTCGATACGACGTGTTCAATCGTAAACATGTTTTCGAGCCACTGCCGGGTCATCATCAGATGGAGGTCTTACAAGAACATTATGCCGTGGACCAAGTGTAGCTACATGCAGCGTTGATGCTGCTTGCTGAAATGACGGATATTCAGTAATCCGTGACGAGACGTTTACGAAACCGAAAGTTTGTTTACGTTTTAGGTAATTACAGTACACTGCCCTGTGGTATCTGTATCAAATCCCTTCGTATTATGTACATTATTAAGTTATCTACACAGATATACACAGTATTTAGTTGCACTTGGTTTTACGCTGATTCACAGAAAGTAAACACTGCACGTTTTAAGAAAGAATATTGATATGACAGATATGACACTTTACTCCATCATGGCCTTTGACATGACATACACTGTATTACAGCACAAATATTACTGGTATAGAATTTATATTTCAGTAAATTTTGCTAGCTGCCGGAGTGTGTTTGTATTGGCAAGGTAATTGAACACAGCGCTCATTATGAACACTCTGATGGTCATATCAGTGACAATCTTTCAGTGCTACACATTGCTGAGAAAGAAATACAGATGGACCTCCTTGAACAATTACAGATTTACATCCAGAAACTAAAATCACCTCAGAAAATACTAAATGAATAAAATGAATCATCACTTTTTCTTCCCTAATTTCCAGGACATCCTGGCACCAAAACAACAAAAATGAAAGTGCTAACACATATTCATCTTCCTGTATGAATTTTGTTCTCCCTGTCATGTAACAACTATAGTTTCCGTAATTTGTAAAACGTTTTTAATTGCCCAGTAAATGGTCCACTCTATTTGTACACCTTTTGCATAACTGTTAACCCATATTGAAATTATGTTGCCAATGTGAAAACGCTCCTGCAGCTAGGAAAATTTACTGAAATGTAATATCTGTTCTGGTGATATTTCTACTGTAATAGAATGTATTTCATTCCATGTACATGATGCAGTAAAGTGTCATACATATGATATCAATATTCTTTGTGAAAGCATCCATTGTTTACTTTCTGTGAATCAGTGTAAAACCAAGTGCGGCTGAATACTGTGTATATTTGTGTAGTTAGCATAATAAGTGCCTTATAGGAAGATATTTGATAAGGATACCACAAGGCAGTGCGCCGGCTGAAGTGGCCGAGCGGTTCTAGGCGCTACAGTCTGGAGCCGAGCGAACGCTACGGTCGCAGGTTCGAATCCTGCCTCAGGCATGGATGTGTTTGATGTCCTTAGGTTAGTTAGGTTTAATTAGTTCTAAGTTCTAGGCGACTGATGACCTCAGAAGTTAAGTCGCATAGTGCTCGGAGCCATTTGAGCCATTTTTGAACCACAAGGCAGTGCACTGTAACTACCTAAAACGGAACAAACTTTCGGTTTCGTAAACGTTTCGTCACCGATTACTGAATATCCGTCATTCCAGCTAGCAGCATCAACGCTGCATGTAGCTACACTTGGTCCACAGGGGCATAATGTTCTTGTAAGACCTCCTTTCTGATGATGAGCCGGCAGTGGCTCGAAAACATGTTTACGGTTGAACATATCGTATCAAGAAATTGAAAAAAAAAACGACTGGTTGCATAATTATTACCAGATACATCGCCAATTTAAATCACAGTCGCGGTTCGTCATCCACAATGGGTATACTGAAAATGTAAAGGAATCTTCTGAATTTGGGAAGTCCAGAAAATACTTTCTGGACTTTCCAATCGGTAGATAGTGCGTATACCGTGGTACATTACACGAAAACTCGGCTTCATATGTGAAAATGGTGGGGGACATTCTTCCAATCGGCTTCCTGCTGTCACAGCGCAGCTATGCAGCTAATCTCCTCCCAATGCCCACAACATCCGCAGGTGGCAGCGTCGTTTTGAAGGAACAGGATGTTTGTGCGAAAAGAAAGAAGAACAGGCGGTCGTCAAAGGATTGTCGTTTAGGTCAAAGGCGGGCGCGAATCAGCTGAGTGGTCAGCGCTGCGGCCCAGGCAGGGAGACGAGCAGAGTGTGCGCTCCGGGGGGAAGTCAGCCTCGTGCAGCTTGCCGTAACAGGCAGGGAAGCGAGGCGTAGCGAACCAGGTGCAAACTTGTGGCATTGCTGTGGTGTCTAATGTCTCGTTCAGGTGCTAAAGAAGTAGTTTCATTATACTCCTTTCATTGGATAACGCGTAGGAAAGCGAAGTAATTACTTTGACATCTGACAGTTAAATACTCCTTTGACTACTGTCTATATTCATGGAAGTACAGTAGACCGACAAGAAAGCTTATTTAGAACACAGCTCAAGCAATGAAAGACAAATTAAATTCAGCGCTTCAGTGTAGAAAGCCGCTTTACCGCAGTGGTCTGACTAGCCACTTCAATTGCACAGCGCACTGCACCGTGACGTAGAGCACTCAGCCAGGTACACTGCCGGGCTGCTCTTGCGCCCTGACTGCGCACACCGCCATCCCATCTTTACGGCACAAACTATCAGACTGACCTGTGGTTTGGATTTTGGCTGTTGTCCATTTGACCAAGAGGAGTCACATGTAGCACGTGTTATATACGTTAACTTGTTCTGAACTTTTCTTTTATATTCTGTTCAGTTCTTATCGCTGTATCGTTATGCGTCATATAGCTATAACCGTTGGTCATCGCTGTATTCACTATGAAATGCCGGTACAGCGAGGTATGTGCAACCTGCGGGCGAGGCTCGCTTCTTCAGGAGGCATCGCGTGCCTGCAGCCACTCACAAAGCCTGGCGAATACCTGGAGAAGGGGAGCCTCAATTTCATAACTAAAGTCATAAATATTAATAACAGCAATTCATTTTTGTGATAGTAAATGACAGGCAAAGTTTCTCAGTCATTGGCTACAATTGTGACGTTATTCCAATTCAGTGACCTTAAAGTTTAGCTTAACAAAACGTCAGGGACAGAGTTTCCCGAGACTATACGAGAAGGTACGAAGTAGTCCGAAATTACGTACACTGAGACAAGAAAACGATGCGTGTCCGTTATGTAACGGCGGGGGGGGGGGGGGGGGGGATAGAGTGGCAAACGGGCCGACTTGGAGTAGGAAAGGAGCCACAGGTATAAAACTCTAGAATTTTCCAAATCTACACTACTGGCCTTCATAATTGCTACACCACGAAGATGACGTGCTACAGACGCGAAATTTAACCGACAAGAAGAAGATGCTGTGATATGCAAATGATTAGCTTTTCAGAGCATCCACACAAGGTTGGCGCCGGTGGCAACACCTACAACGTGCTGACATGAGGAAAGTTTCCAGCCTATTTCTCATACACAAACAACAGTTCTCCGCCGTTGCCTGGTGAAACGTTGCTGTGATGCCTCGTGTAAGGAGGAGAAATGCGGACCATCACTTTGATGAAGGTCAGATTGTAGCCCATCGCGATTGCGTTTTATCGTATCGCGACATTGCTGCTCGCGTTGGTCGAGATCCAATGACTGTTACCAGAATATGGAATCGGTCGGTTCAGGAGGGTAATACGGAACGCCGTGCTGGATCCAGTCGAGATGACAGGCATCTTATCCGCATGGCCGTAACGGATCGTGTAGCCACGTCTCGATCCCTGAGTCAACAGATGGGGACGTTTGCAAGACAACAACCATCTGCACGAACAGTTCGACGACGTTTGCAGCAGCATGGACTACCAGCTCGGAGACCACGGCTGCGGTTACCCTTGACGCTGCATCACAGACAGGACCGCCTGCGATGGTGTACGCAATGACGAACCTGGGTGCACGTATGGCAAAACGTCATTTTCTCGGATGAATCCAGGTTCTGTTTACAGCATCATGATGGTAGCATCCGTGTATGCCGACGTCGCGGTGAACGCACGTTGGAAGCGTGTATTCGTCATCGCCATACTGGCGTATCACCCGGTGTGATGGTATGGGGTGCCATTGGTTACTCGTCTCGGTCACTTCTTGTTCGCATTGACGGCACTTTCAACAGTGGACGTTACATTTCAGATGTGTTACGACCCGTAGCTCTACCCTTCATCCGATCCCTGCGAAACCCTACATTTCAGCAGGATAATGCACGACTGCATGTTGTAGGTCCTGTACGGGCCTTTCTGGATACAGAAAATGTTCGACTGCTGTCCTGGCCAGCACATTCCCCAGATCTCTCACCAACTGAAAACGTCTGGTCAATGGTGGCCGAGCAACTGGCTCGTCACAATACGCCAGTCACTGCTCTTGATGAACTGTGGTATCGTGTTGAAGCTGCATGGGCAGCTGTACCTGTACACGCCATCCAAGCTCTGTTTGTGTCAATGCCCAGGCGTATCAAGGCCGTTATTACGGCGAGAGGTGGTTGTTCTGGGTACTGATTTCTCAGGATCTATGCACCCAAATTGCGTGAAAATGTAATCACATGTCAGTTCTAGCAGAAAATATTTGTCCAGTGAATACCCGTTTATCATCTGCATTTCTTCTTGGTGTAGCAGTTTTAATGACCAGTAGTGTATTCAAAACTGTGGTAAAAATTGAGATAATTAACTACAATATTTGCGCTTTTTCTAAACATGAAGTTTAAAATCTAACAGCTCTTTCATTTTTTGATAAATTAAATGAATTGTACACTTTCATACACCTGCAAGTATGGTTTGTATACTGTGCAAAGTTAATGGAAGAATCTCTCTTACTTATGAAGAAAAGTGTACCTATCGCAACAAATACAGCCAATAGGAAGTGAAAAAATGATTAAATTTCACAGGTAAAAAAAATTATTATGTTATGTTTTTAAACTTCCACTGCTATCACTGTGAATCCTGAATCCTTCCTGGTCATCCTGACAATTTATTTGTAAAATTATAGACAGTGCCCTTCCTGCTCCACGTCAGCCCGTGTGACGTGTCCTGCCCCCTTAATGAGGTCGTAACTCCGAGCAGGTAGGTTAGAAAATTTAAAAAGGGAAATGGATAGGTTAAAGTTAGATATAGTGGGAATTAGTGAAGTTCGGTGGCAGGAGGAACAAGACTTTTGGTCAGGTGATTACAGGGTTATAAATACAAAATCAAATAGGGGTAATGCAGGAGTAGGTTTAATAATGAATAGGAAAATAGAAATGCGGGTAAGCTACTACAAACAGCATAGTGAACGCATTATTGTGGCCAAGATAGACACAAAGCCCATGCCTACTACAGTAGTACAAGTTTATATGCCAACTAGCTCTGCAGATGATGAAGAAATTGATGAAATGTATGACGAGATAAAAGAAATTATTCAAGTAGTGAAGGGAGACGAAAATTTAGTAGTCATGGGTGACTGGAATTCGTCAGTAGGAAAAGGGAGAGAAGGAAACGTAGTAGGTGAATAAGGATTGGGAGGAAGAAATGAAAGAGGAAGGCGCCTTGTAGAATTTTGCACAGAGAATAACTTAATCATAGCTAACACTTGGTTCAAGAATCATGAAAGAAGGTTGTATACCTGGAAGAATCCTGGAGATACTAAAAGGTATCAGATAGATTACATAATGGTAAGACAGAGATTTAGGAACCAGGTTTTAAATTGTAAGACATTTCCAGGGGCAGATGTGGATTCTGACCACAATCTATTGGTTATGAACTGCAGATTGAAACTGAAGAAACTGCAATAAGGCAGGAATTTAAGGAGATGGAACCTGGATAAACTGAAAGAACCAGAGGTTGTACAGAGTTTCAGGGAGAGCATAAGGGAACAATTGACAGGAATGGGGGAAAGAAATACAGTAGAAGAAGAATGGGTAGCTCTGAGGGATGAAGTAGTGAAGGCAGCAGAGGATCAAGTAGGTAAAATGACGAGGGCTAGAAAATATAAAAATGCAGCAAATGAAGCAGGCAAAAAGGAATACAAACGTCTCAAAAATGAGATCGACAGGAAGCGCAAAATGGCTAAGCAGGGATGGTTAGAGGACAAATGTAAGGATGTAGATGCTTGTCTCACTAGGGTTAAGATAGATACTGCCTACAGCAAAATTAAAGAGACCTTTGGAGAGAAGAGAATCACTTGTATGAATATCAAGAGCTCAGATGGCAACCCAGTTCTAAGCAAAGAAGGGAAGGCAGAAAGGTGGAAGGAGTATATAGAGGGTTTATACAAGGGCGATGTACTTGAGGACAATATTATGGAAATGGAAGAGGATGTAGATGAAGATGAAATGGGAGATAAGCTACTGCGTGAAGAGTTTGACAGAGCACTGAAAGACCTGAGTCGAAACAAGGCCCCGGGAGTAGACAACATTCCATTAGAACTACTGATGGCCTTGGGAGAGCCATTCATGACAAAACTCTACCATCTGGTGAGCAAGATGTACGAGACAGGCGAAATACCCACAGACTTCAAGAAGAGTATAATAATTCCAATCCCAAAGAAAGCAGGTGTTGACAGATGTGAAAATTAGCAAACTATCAGTTTAATAAGTCACAGCTGCAAAATACTAACGCGAATTCTTTACAGACGAATGGAAAAACTGGTAGAAGCGGACCTCGGGGAAGATCAGTTTGGATTCCGTAGAAATGTTGAAACACGTGAGGCAATACTAACCTTACGACTTATCTTAGAAGAAAGATTAAGAAAAGGCAAACTTACGTTTCTAGCATTTGTAGACTTAGAGAAAGCTTTTGACAACGTTAACTGGAATACTCTCTTTCAAATTCTGAAGGTGGCTGGGGTAAAATACAAGGAGGGAAAGGCTATTTACAATTTGTACAGAAACCAGATGGCAGTTATAAGAGCCGAGGGGCATGAAAGGGAAGCAGTGGTTGGGAAAGGAGTGAGACAGGGTTGTAGCCTCTCCCCGATGTTATTCAATCTGTATATTGAGCAAGCAGTAAAGGAAACAAAAGAAAAATTCGGAGTAGGTATTAAAATCCATGGAGAAGAAATAAAAACTTTGAGGTTCGCCGATGACATTGTAATTCTGTCAGAGACAGCAAAGGACTTGGAAGAGCAGTGAACGGAATGGACAGTGTCTTGAAAGGAGGATATAAGATGAACATCAACAAAAGCAAAACGAGGATAATGGAATGTAGTCAAATTAAATCGGGTGATGGTTAGTGTGGTGTCACCGCTGGACACCACACTTGCTAGGTGGTAGCTTACATCGGCCGCGGTCCATTTAGTACAAGTCGGACCCGCGTGTCGCCACTGTGTGATTGCAGACCGAGCGCCACCACAAGGCAGGTCTCGAGATACGGACGAGCACTCGCCCCAGTTGTACGGACGACATTGCTAGCGACAATACGGACGAAGCCTTCCTCTCATTTGCCGAGAGACAGTTAGAATAGCCTTCTGCTAAGTCCATAGCTACGACCTAGCAAGGCGCCATTAGCCTTACCTAGTTTGAGAGTTATCGTATAAATGTCTCAAGAAGAACGTGTAAACCGACAAAGAATAAAGTTAAGTATATTCCAAAGCTACGTATTTTCTTGATAGCAGTCATAACGTATCCTGTTCCAGACTTGACGCCAGTCGGCGTGTGTGTACGCGTGCCTTTCTTTCGGCTCCCTTCCCAGTGTGGCGTAGCAAGCTTGTTACGCCACAACAGATTGGCGACGAGGATGGGATTCGAACCCACGCGTGCAAAGCACATTGGATTAGCAAGTGCTTCTGTACCTGTATCAGTTCAATTGGCACAAAACAGTCGCTCTTGTAGTCAGCAGGACACTAAACTTTTTGTAGATTTGGACTTTAATGGCAAGGTCATACCATTCCAGCTCGATACCGGAGCTGCAGTTTCATTGCTCAATCACGACACGTACAAACAACTGGGCGCACCTCCGTTGCGTGCCGCAAATGTTAAGTTACATAGTTATTCAGGACAGCTCATCCCTGTGTTAGGACAGTGCACTCTTCTTGCAACATATAAAGGACAAACAAAACTTGTGTCATTTTACGTTCTTCGTTCTTCTACTGCAGTGAACTTGTTTGGTTTAGATTTATTTCAGTTGTTTAACATGTCTATTGTAAATCAGGTCCTATCAGTGAATCAGACTGTGCCTTCAGACAGTGTTTCTCGCTTATGTGAAGAATTTGCAGACATTTTTGCACCGGGCTTAGGTTGCGCTAAAAACTATGAAGCACGTTTGGAACTGAACGTCAACGCGCAACCGCAATTTTTCAGAGCGCGCAATGTTCCCCACGCATTGCGTGATGAGGTCGCCGGAACATTAAACGATCTAGAATCACAAGGTGTGAATGGATGTGCGCAATGCCTCTTTACTTTCAGCTCCGCTTCATCGCTTACGCCGTACAGGTGTTCCGTTCGTCATGACGACGGAATGCGAACGCGCCTTTCGCCAGTTGAAATTGGCGTTGCTTTCTAATACTTGCCTTACGCCATTCGATCCCCAGAAACCCCTTTTGTTGATGGTAGATGCATCGGATTTCGGGATCGGTGCTGTGCTTGCGCACAAAGTTGGCTCGCAAGATCGCCCTATTGCCTTTGCGTCCAAATGTCTCTCGTCTGCGCAAAGAAATTACTCATAGATAGAGAAAGAAGCTTTGGCTCTCGTGTTTGGTGTTACTAAGTTCCATGATTTCTTGTATGGTCGTCACTTCACCATCATCACAGACCACAAACCTTTGACATCGCTTTTTCATCCGACCAAGCCTGTACCTCCACGTACAGCGCAGAAATTCATTCGCTGGTCTATTTTCCTCTCGCAGTACCGCTACGATATCTTGTATCGGTCCACTGCTAAGCACGGAAACGCCGATGCGTTGTCCCGTTTGCCTGTTGCTGAGGATAAAGCATTCGATTCTTCCGAACTTGCTTGCATGTTCATTGATTCGGAAACCGATGAAATGGTTGAATCGTTTCCGATTGATTTTCGCCGTGTAGCTACAGCCACAGCTGCTGACCCGGTCCTTGCTACCGTCTTGCGTTTTGTTGCTACGCAATGGCCTTTGTCAAAGTCTCGGATCGAGGATCCGTTGGTTCGCCGATTTTTTGCTCATAAGGAGAGACTTTTTGTTCGACGTGGTGTTTTGTTGTTGCGTTCTGATAATGATCAGTCCAGAGTCGTGGTCCCACGTTCGTTACAGTCCTCTGTTTTACGGCTTCTTCACCACGGACATTGAGGTATAGTGCGAACGAAACAACTTGCTCGTCAGCACTGTACTTGGTTCGGAATCGATGCTGCGATTACGAATATGTGTTCTTCTTGCATGGCGTGTGCCGAACAACAATCCGCACCGCCGCGGAAAGTCTTTGCATGGCCAAAAGCCACTTCCCCTTGGCAACGCTTGCACATTGATTTTGCTGGTCCATTCTGGAATGCTAGATGGTTGGTTCTGGTAGATGCCTTCAGTAATTTTCCTTTTGTTGTCAGGATGTCTTCCACGACGTCCTCTGCCACCATCCAAGAGTTGTCTGCTATCTTTTGCATTGAAGGTCTTCCGCAGACTATTGTTTCCGACAATGGCCCACAATTCATGTCCGCAGAATTTCAGTCATTCTGCCAGGTCAATGGTATTCAACATCTGACATCCGCGCCATTTACGCCTCAGTCAAACGGTGCCGCTGAACGATTGGTCCGGACTTTCAAGTCACAGATGTTGAAGTTGAAAGAGTCGCATTCTCGGGAGGACGCGTTGTTGCTCTTTTTGTCTTTGTATCGCTCTCAGCCCCGCGATGGTCGCTCGCCGGCTGAGTTGCTCCACGGTCGTCCTAATCGAACATTGATGTCTTTGCTGCATCCGCCGCATCAGGTTCCTGTGCAGCGGCAGACTTCTGCTTTTGCTCCAGGCGACGTTGTATTCTATCGCAACTATCGAGGTACACGGCGTTGGCTCGCAGGGCGCATTCTTCGCTGCCTCGGCCGCGCGATGTATTTGGTTTTGGGGGCCTCTGGTGAGGTGCGTCGGCATCTCAATCAGCTGCGCCTCTGTCGTCGCACGGGTTCTGCCGCTCCCCGTCTGCTTTCAGCGACGGTGCCGTCCGGTCAGCGCCCTGGGGACCCATCTACTGGCTCGCCTCATCCCCAGGTGTTACCGACGATGCCTTCCATTTTGCCCCATGGCGACGCGCCGCCGCAGCCGCCGCCGCCGCCGCCTGTTCTCCCGCCGGCGCCGCCCGCATTCGACGCTTCGCTGCAGCCGCCAAGCGCCTCCCTGGGTCACTCGCCGCCGATCGCTTCCCGTGACCAGCCGTCCTCCGCCATGGAACTCTTGCCCGCTCCGGACCAGATGGCGTCTTCGCGCGTCGGGTACCCCGACGCAATGGAGGTCGACCCTTCGGCCCCTCCTGTCTCTTTACGGGCGCATACACCGCATGTTGACGTGCACCCTGGACTAGGTTTTCAGGCGTTTCCTAGCTCCCCTCGGACCGAATGGCCGGGTGCGGGTGGCACAGCCTCGCCTGTTGTTCGGCTCCCCACCTCATCGCATTCGTCAACATGGGGTCCTCCCCACGGCGGGCGGAAGCCTTATAACACGACCGTTCGCCGATTTGCGGGGGAGGAATGTGGTGTCACCGCCGGACACCACACTTGCTAGGTGGTAGCTTAAATCGGCCGCGGTCCATTTAGTACATGTCGGACCCGCGTGTCGCCACTGTGTGATCGCAGACCGAGCGCCACCACAAGGCAGGTCTCGAGATACGGACGAGCACTCGCCCCAGTTGTACGGACGACATTGCTAGCGACAATACGGACGAAGCCTTCCTCTCATTTGCCGAGAGACAGAATAGCCTTCTGCTAAGTCCATAGCTACGACCTAGCAAGGCGCCATTAGCCTTACCTAGTTTGAGAGATCGTATAAATGTCTCAAGAAGAACGTGTAAACCGACAAAGAATAAAGTTCAGTATATTCCAAAGCTACGTATTTTCTTGATAGCAGTCATAACGTATCCTGTTCCAGACTTGACGCCAGTCGGCGTGTGTGTACGCGTGCCTTTCTTTCGGCTCCCTTCCCAGTGTGGCGTAGCAAGCTTGTTACGCCACAACAGTGAGGGAAATAGATTAGGAAATGAGACACTTAAAGTAGTAAAGGAGTTTTGCTATTTAGGGAGTAAAATAACTGATGATGGTCGAAGTAGAGAGGATATAAAATGTAGACTGGCAATGGCAAGGAAATCGTTTCTGAAGAAGAGAAATTTGTTAACATCGAGTATAGATTTAAGTGTCAGGAAGTCGTTTCTGAAAGTATTTGTATGGAGTATAGCCGTGTATGGAAGTGAAACATGGACGATAACCAGTTTGGACAAGAAGAGAATAGAAGCTTTCGAAATGTGGTGCTACAGAAGAATGCTGAAGATAAGGTGGGTAGATCACGTAACTAATGAGGAGGTATTGAATAGGATTGGGGAGAAGAGAAGTTTGTGGCACAACTTGACTAGAAGAAGGGATCGGTTGGTAGGACATGTTTTTAGGCATCAAGGGATCACAAATTTAGCATTGGAGGGCAGCGTGGAGGGTAAAAATCGTAGAGGGAGACCAAGAGATCAATACACTAAGCAGATTCAGAAGGATATAGATTGCAGTAGGTACTGGGAGATGAAGAAGCTTGTACAGGATAGAGTAGCATGGAGAGCCGCATCAAACCAGTCTCACGACTGAAGACCACAACAACAACAACAACAACTCCGAGAAAAACATTGGCAGGCAATAATGAGGGAGCTCAAGTATGTGTCGTTCCAGGAGGCGCGCAAGGAGTTGCTGGCTGCTGCTGGACGTTTACTGGAGCCGCAAAGACCCTCAGTGGCTGCCGCTGCACTGGGAGGCAGGGAGGTGTCAGGTAGAGATGGGCAAACTCGTTCATCCTTGGGAACTTGTTCACTGCTGATCGTTCTCTTTTGGGAACCGTTCATTTTTACTCGTTCACCGTTCATTTGTACTTGGTATATGTTTCTTATGAAAAACTGAAAACTAGTAGTGTAGGTGACTGAAGGATGGAGGGCACCAAGAGGGGGCACTTGCCTCCCCCCTGGAGTATAGAGTTTTTATTCATTACAGAACTCTTACACACTTTTAGAAGTAATTTCTGTGATTGTGCAGAACCTCTCGTTTAGCCAACCGTAGCCTTGTGTGGCTGATTGCAGGGAAATAATAGAGGGTGGCCCAAGGAAAACCGGCCCCGAGTACAGACTGCTCGCCAATTACGGACGATGTGTTGCCCATTACGAGCAGATATAACAAACAGACAAACATGTAATAATTAGGTAGTGAAGAAATAACAAGCTAATGCAAGCAACAATTGCGAAACAATCGATGACGATGTGTAGAGAGCTGGAGAAGAGAACATGAAAATCTCACGCGACACGCATGGGCTATAGCTCATGTAGTCTTGTAAACCTGTCGGTGGCTGTTTCCAAAGTTAATAGACCACAAGTGTCTTGTATAAAATTCTTCGTTTCGACTTCCACTACATAGCTATGCTACGTTGTATTCAATAATCGTTTACACCCTATATATACTTCACGTTGTCTCTGAGTTCGTAGGCGAAGTACAGACTTTGTGGAAGCATAAAATAAAATGTGGTTTTCTCATACTTGCGTCACACGCTTAGAAAAAAATTAGGTTTTTATGTTGCATTATTAAAGTTAATGCAGCAATAATAAAGCTCAGTGATAATGTTTTTGGTTTGAAAGCCCTTTCTTAACAAATGTTTTTGAGATAATAAGTAAATACGATTTTATGGCAATCTATGTCTTTTCAAATAGAGAGGCACCGCTTTTCCTACTGAGCCAAAATGACCCACAACCCACTTTTTTTTTCAAAGAAACCAAACTAGCAGGTAATGCAAATTGCAAACAACCAAACTTAAAAATAATTAGAGCCTTCCTAAATGTGATGTTTTGTATATGAAAGATACACAAAAATCGTTTTATATGAATTTTCTTACACTAAAAATTAAGCAAATTATTGAAAGTTATCTGCTAAAGCAAGTCGATGAAACCAAAAAATATATGAATAACAAAAAAACTTGCCTTGTTATAAGTATGTCTTCTGCTGTTCATCGATATAATGAAGTGAGCTGATATGCCCTTTTGTTACCTGAAAAGACTTACCTATTAGATACAACGTGATTTTTATGTAATTTACGTAACTATAAAATACTTTTTGATTACTGGTCGTGGACGCTGAATAGCCAGAACGAAGTGCGAGAACAGTTTGGAACACATGTAAAATAGGCGAGTGCAGTGAACGAAACGACAACTGGATACTGAACTAACTAGGAGCAGTCGGCAGTGGAACTGAGGCAGGTGGTGATGCGAAGAATGACGAGTGCAGCCTAGGGAGACCGAGACTGAGACGAGCACGCGACCGAGGTTGGAACGAGAACTGCCGAAGTGACCGCCGCGACCGAAGTGAACTATGAACCGATCGTTTGTTGGAATTCGTTCCTCGGTCCCTTCGTTCATCTTGGTGAACCGTTCCTTTGTACCTGTTCGTTCGCGAACTACCCGTCTCTAGTGTCAGGCCAGCCGCGAGCAGCAGTTCGAGAGCCTCACAGAGAGCCGGACGTCGCAGTGGCGTCCCCCACGTGAACACGAGAGTGTCTCTCCCCGAGCAAACTGCAATGTTTCACGTAGGCGTGTTCATGCATCTGATTCGTCAGCTTACATACTCCATCTCACCAATGAAATCATTTTACAACAAGTGCATTTTTCACTTGAAAAAATCTCTTTGTGATTGGCCGAGTACATTGCGCGTCGCCGTGGAGGGACTCGTTTTGGACAATCGTGAACTTCACAACTGACAAATGCCGAGTTACTTGTGGCTGTGCACTTTTTGCTGCATGGAGAGCTCGCGATCCGATTTGGTAACAACAGTGACTGTCCAATTATCTGTCCATCTGTTATTTGTTACATACTGTGTTGGAAAGTCAACGTACCCGAACAGAATGCACTCCTCCATGCGAACCACCTTTGTTTCTGGAAAACATTGACTTACGCTTTTCACATGTGTCATGCCAAAGGCCACATTGAAGGGAATCAGGTAGTGTATTTTTATTGATTTTCCAATATAAATTGACTAATTATGCTTACTAAATGGATTATCAAATGGGACATCAAATGAATTTGGGAAACTTCGTGTTAGATCCTATGACTACAGATCCTTGACTACATATTTACTCAAGATAATTCTAGATTCCACTACTTTACTTTTTATTTTATTAGCTATTTTCTTCTAGTCTGTTAACTACATAAGAGAACAGACCAAATGTTGCACACGAATTGGCATGAAAGTAGCACACAGTATTTTAACAGAATTTCAAATTTGTTAGTGACTAAGCATTATGTTGCTTAAGAGGGAAAAGACTGTACATACAATATCTATGTAAAAAAAAAATAACAAAAGTAAATCTACGTATTACCATTTGGCAATGTGGCACATGGATATCTGTTCATCTGGAATCCAGAAGGCACACACTACTGATATGTTACACAATTCTGGACTACACTACTAAACAACATTTCACTACACAGCACTACACAACACAAACCTACGCTACACAAAGGGGCAAAACACACACCATAAAGTAATTTTGCACATTAAAAATCCAGATAGTCAAAGGAATGCTGGCGCAATTTGCAAATTGTGGTGAATTTTATTTCGTGTTGTGTTGTTCATCGCGTTTATTATGCGAAGAAATTTTGTCCATTTTATGTGGATGGTGTAGAAAAAAATTGTTTTAAGCATATTTCCAGATAGTCATTATTGTAATCACTGTTATCATAAGAATGATATATTTATTAATTTCATTTAATGAAATTCACGTATATGAAACGATAATCTGAGAAACAAGAAAAAAAAAAAAAACAACGTAAAATAACACTTTAATATATGGAACACAAATATGTAAAACATGTAACTTAAATAGTAATGAACATTTAGATGTTTTAATTAGGAATGTTGAAAATACTCTGACAGCACATTGTGTATAACTTTTTTCCAAAAATGATTTTTCGGAAAGCAGCCTTATTACACATGGATGGATGTGGGCTGAAGGCTTATTTAATTTATCCCGTAACAAGAGGTTCCATTTTTCAAAATTGAATAACAGTGCTTGATGTTTTTGAAAATTTCAAGTGACTACAAAATTTGGTGATGCAGTTTTGAAGAACGTTTATTACATTTCAACTCTTACATGGAACACAATTTTTATATATAATGGTTTAGAAGATATTCACTCTAAACTTAATATGCTAAATTACCTTTCAAGAAGTGTTTTACCCACTTCAAAAAATACGTGTCGCGTTATTTTGTCCCACCTACATATCCGCCAAGTTTCATTAACACTATGCCATCTGGCGACACCACAGTGGTGTGAGCATAGTATCATGCAGTGGATGGCGACAGCACGTTAGTATCTTTTGCATTCTGTTGGTGTTTTGTTTAAGGAACAATAAGTTTACACAAGTCAACGTTTTGTTTTTTTATAAGTACTTGTGCCCTTTCATCATGGAGGACGAAAGAGACAATAGGATTATTTATGATGAATGCACGGACGTCTTGTCTGACGTTCCGGACGACTTGGCCGATTGGGAAGAAGACATTGGATATCAAGAAAATGAAAGTGAAGCAGAATCGTAGGAAGATAGTGAAATACGTCCAAGAAGAATTCGGCGAACGCTACGATTGCCAACTGATTCGGATGAATCAGACTTTGATGTACCGATGACCAATAATAAATTTGAAGGATCCCCGGGTCCAAATATATTTCCCAAAGATACACAGAGCGTCGAGGGTATCGTACAATTATATATTGGGAACGATCTATTTGAATATATTAGCAACGAAACCAAAAAGTACTACAGTCAAAATTGCAATAGAAGGAAACTGAATTTAAAAAATGCCAAATTTGTCAACGTTGCGTGACCCGAACATAGAAAATGGTTTGGGCTTGCTATCCTTATGTGAATTGTAATAAAAGCAAGGATCAATGATTATTGGTCAACGAATCCGTTGATAGACACACCGATATTTCGCAAAACGATGTCCCGCAACCGATTCAAAGAAATATTATCATTTTAACATTTTTCCAGCAGCAACAACAAACTGGATTGTGCGATCTGGCTTGTCAAAGTGCAATTCGTAAGTTTAAAGGAACGTTTAACCTAAGTCAAAAAATCTCAATTGATGGAGAAATGATACTGTGGCGTGGACGGTTAAATTTTAAAGTTCACAATCTGTAGAAAATTGCAAAATACGGCATAGTCATTCGGATGCTGAGTAAGGGATACATTTCTTCATTCAAGATGAATTCAGGCGCTGGACAGCCTTTAGCAGAAACAGTGACGGAACTATTGACACCTTCTGATGGAAAGTGGCATCACCTCTGCATGGATAATTATTATAACAGTGTAGAACTTGCAGAGAAGTTACTTGAAGAGAAAATTAGAGTTCATGGAACGATACGACAAAGTAGAGGATTTCCGGACCATTAAAGCGCGCAAAAGTCAATGTGTTTGAAGCTTGTCATCAATGGAGAGGTGACAAGCAGCCGGCGACAAGCCAAGTCATCCGACTTAGCGCTGCCGGCGGCAAGCGAATGAATTTGTACGTGACGTACGGACAGCAAAGTTTTAAGATTGCTTACTTGCACTTGGGAATGTTCCCTTGTGAGTCATGTAGGGGTGAGTGAAGGCTGGGTTGTCTTTAAGATGGTAGAATCTCCTCTGGCCATTATGCTCCTCTAACTTGTGACACTACTGAACATGAAAAGCAAAATAAAGCAGTATGATCCGTGTATTACTGCAACTTTTTGTGTTGTCTGTGAAAGTGTCTCAGTCCCTAAAGTGTTGTGAGTGGATTAGCTTGGGTCGTTTGCGAACAAAATTTGGGGTCTTGGCGCTATGAATTGATAAGTTAATAAGCAGAGTAATCCTTTTTGCCATAAATGCTATCGATTTTTTTCTCGGTACTATATCTGTTGCTAGAAATTGGTCCTTTTGTTTCAGGCATTCTATAAAGAATTTAACACACACCCCATCACGTCCAGTGGTCTTTCCTGTAGTGGGCATCTTGAGCCGATTTTCCATTCGGCGCTTGTTTATCTGTCGTTTTAACTTGTTTGTGGCGATAGAAAATGTGCAACTTTCTGCGAAGCCATTTCTGAAGACGCACTTCAGTACTTGATCCTTTTTCCCAGCATCTTCCATGTAAATGTCATTATGATCAAATGTATAGATGACCTTGCTACGTTCAGCAATTTCACATACGACCAAAACTTTGTAGCGTTGATAGACAAATCCGTAGATACAATCTCGCTTTGAAATTCACATAACGGGTCCAACATATTTGTCCTTACACATGGTTTAACAGCGTTCAGATTGTGCATTTGAAGAAGGATTTCATTTTGTTTGAATCTGCAATGCATTGCTCACTGCTTTCTGTAGCAAGCCATAATCTTCCACATTCTCCTAGCAGGTGACAAATGTCTGGTGCAGATTGCTTAGGTAGATTTTCTTTGTTTTTCTAGTCTAGTCAGACATGTCTCCATAGATAGTTTAATACAGAAGTGAACCTGGGGTGGATGGCGCACTTCTGTGCACAGCTGGATTGCGCCGGCTGATTCTTATGAGTGGTGAGTTACTGGCGGGTCAAGTAAACGAATATGAAGGGTAACACGTTTCATTATTTTTATGTTGGAAAAATTAGGAACTAGCTGCACAAAAGAAATTTTGTTTCTTTACAGGTTTCAGGCAACTAATGCTTTTCTTCATAGAACTATTTGATAATTACCAAGTGTTGAAAATAAGAGGGGTATACAAAATAGTATTGTAGTCATGGACAAATAAGATATAAGGACATCAAACAACTCGTTCAGGCTTCATGCAAGAGTTCTTACCGTTTGGTGCCCTTATACAATGTTTATACATTACTGTGGTACTATGTTGCATAACCCTGTTTATTTTTGAAGCTCGCTAATTATGAGATAATTGTAATCTTCTGGAGAAAGGGACTAGATGCCTGAAGCCTGTATAGAATTAAATTTTTTAACAAATATACCTACAGTTGCTGAATACAGATAAAGTATTAAATTTCATCAAAACACATGAACCACAATTGCAGTGCCACTGCCCAACAGTCATCATAAAGTTAGTCTTTCCACCTCTGCATCACTCCTTGTATCACTCAAATATTTTAAGAGTCTACGAAGAGTCACTAGTCCAGCTCAGTAATTTTTACAGCGTCTTAAGTACAAGGCACCATAGTTCTAGCACTACTTGTATGTATTTGTACATAACGTTTCCTCAGTTCACACTTCCAACCTCCATGGTCTGTGCATGGTCAGTGAACTAGACTCCTGGGATCTGAACTAATGGGTGCTCACTTGGGTGGACGACTCTCTGCATCAGGTAGATGAAGGATGCACAGAACAGGGTCAGAGCTGGTATGGTGCCTCATATGGTGACATTCAAAGTCACTACCACATCACATTGCTTTCCTGTTACTGTCAAACGTGTTGAAACATCTGTTCCTTCTTGATTAGTTATGAGTTGGTTGAGGGAGAGGATTGGGTCTGGCTTCTAGGTGTTGCTGAAATAGGTCAGATCGTGCTCTGGGAGCACTGCCAGTGCAGTTCTAGTCATGTGATTTTCAACTTGGTAACCTCTGAAACAGAGGCTGACAGAAGAAATGTCGATCCACTTATGATTCAAACTTTGCCATTAATTAGCAACACACATTCATACAGTTCCACTCTCTTTGCTCTGGTGGGTCCACCCTCCTTATAGCAATTACCTACCAGCGTTATGGTGTTATACATGGAATAAATCCAGTGTAGCCCTGCTTGCTGAAAGTAAGGTTGTGGCTCCAAGATGGGTAAGGATGCATGGTGAAACATTTAAACTGTCTGTGTTCACCTGGAAATTGGATCCTAATCAGTGCATTTACTCATGTCTAGTCTGTACTAACTTGCGAAGTGGCTCTTTGATAGTACACTGGAAAATTCCGTTCACTCGTGTATGCCAATATTATAAGATAAAAACTCAGAGGGCAGCGCTTTCTGTAACTGAATGAGACATTGCTCTGATGTTCTGATGTTATTAATGCTGGACTTAGCTGTCCATGTCCTGCATTCAGAATAGGTTCCTGTAAACTAGCCGTTCCGCTCATGCAACCTACTTGATGCCTGCAGTAACCTTGCAAATGTAACTCTTTCGTCTAATGCACTCACATGAGACTGCATCATTCTCAGATCTTGCTTCAAGATATCAGCTGATGACTAAACATACTCCAGCACCTTCCTTGTCAGTTTCTTTAGGAAGCATGTATTACTGGAAACTTCTTTCTCCAGGCCCACCAACGGCATTGTATGCCGCTCTACCACCCCAGTATACCATTGCATTCTTGTCTTTTGTCATCTTCCTCATTCCTTCCATGGTACTATTTAGTTCTACGATGTCATACTCATTTGCAGCTCTGAATACAATTTTAATATCTGTCCTCCAGCATCCTACCAACCCCTCTTGCATCACTGCAAGGCGAATGACACTACATCTGCTGCTTCTTGCATCTGGTCCCATAAATGTTTGCACTTTTATTGCAGTCCATTATACTCTCCCCATTCTTCATTCACTATGTCTTTTCTTTCTGCTGCTTTTTGCAACCCTGCAAACACCTCCTCTAGTATCCTTACTTGGTTTCCCATTTCCCATGAACTGAAATCTAGCATCAGATTCCATTGACAACTGGTGAGAGCCACTTCATGTTTGGTGAAGAGCCTCCCTCCCCCCCCCCCCCTCTCTCTGTCTTCGGCAAACAGGTGCAGCACGGCCACGACTAGGCTCTTCTCCATTCTCATCACTGGCTCACATAAACTTGGGAACACAGAGCCGTCATTACTCTAACACACCTTCCTTACCTTAATGCTACCTAACATTGTAATCGTGACACAACTTAATACAGCATACACTACTTTTCCCTATTCTCTTGGCCTCAGTGCATGATGTATGTCTTGTATCATTCACATAACATCTTTGCACTCATCTTTCTTCTTACTTCTCATCCTTTTCTCTTTCTTCGTGATTGATTCTTGTGGTAATGCATGTATTGCAATGGTCATGGCTGTCTGGAATGAACTATCGTTGTTCTCACTGGTAAATGAACTTTGATGTTGATTGTCGATGTCTCTGCTACTTGATAAATTTCTTTGTACCTCAGTACGAACTTCCTTGCTTTACTGTTCAGTGTATGAGGGCTGAACAGCATTACCTGCCGCCATACCCTGTACTGCAGTGAAGTCTCTGTGTGTCTCGTTGCCGTTTCTTGCCGTTCCAGAGCTTTGGTGTTAGCTTTCTGCACATGCCTCTGTATCTCTTCAGAGTCTTTGCAAAATTGCGGACTGCCCCTCTTCTATTGAAGCTTATCAGTCTAACCATATAAACTGGCTATGGCATCTTTCTTCCATTGTCTACCTTATAATGGGATAACCCAGTACCACTTGAACCTTTGAACAGCGAGCTCACACAAAGAATAACAAACATGTATCCCTGTCATTGTGGTGATAGTGAACACAGCAGCACCAATAGTATGACGAACTCGCTCCATTCTACCATTTGATACTGGATGCAGTGGACTAGTTCACAATTTCTTAACACATAGCAAACGATACACTTGTTCAGCTGAGTCCGACAGGAAGGTTTCCTTTGGTTGTTGATAATGTCTCGGATACTCCAAACTTGGGGAACTGGCTGTTAACCACAGCTTGGGCGCTATAGTTTCTCTCTGATTGAAGATGTTAATCATTTTCACATACCATGATAGGTGTCAGTAATCATTAAAACGAAATGGTTTCCAACTGTAATCTCATTAAATGGGCCTAGAAGATCCATCTTAGTCATTTAAAATGGTTTTGTTGCTTCTGGTAACCTTACTAATGGCATCTGATTATGGCCCATGTGTGCTCACTGTGTGCATCTGTGCAATCCTTCCTACTCTTCCATACATGCGGAACAGAAGCTGAGTCACTCACTGCTTGCAGTCGAAATCAGCAGTTTGAGTCACTTACCACTCGGCAAGGCCTCTGCCTGGCATCTGTATAACTGCTGTTTCTCTGATCATACATTCTAATCAGCGTTCCCAAGCTTGTTGCCTGGTTTATGCAGAACTTTGCCCAGTATTAAACATTGCAGTACCAGGAAACCAGGAAGGGTGTAGGGGGTACTTTTTGCCTGTCTTTTCCGTCTTTTGTAAACTCTATATGCAGTTAACATTTTGAAATTGTGAGTAACCATATTTATTTTTTAAGGAGCTCTTATGGCAGATTGTGTAATCTTTTTAAATTTTTCAGTAAAACTTAGTCCACAAATTTGTCTCAGTAGTCAATATTCACTACTGAGACAAATTTGTGGGCTAAGTTTTACTGAAAAATTTTAAAACAAATGTCATATTCACATTTTCAGGCTCAGGGCCCTTCTTACACATCTGCACAGGGTGGTCAGAAACAATCTGAAAAGGCAGTACAGGTGTTGCAGGGAAGATTGTGCTAAGAAATAATTGTTAAGAAAAAGTTTGGTATTTTGCACCATTTCTGAGTTAATTGGCGTCTAAGTTAGCCATTTGGGCTGTTGTGTGTGCCAATTCAAGTGGTCCACCAGATACAGGGTCGCAAAATGTGTTGTTTGATTGGTTTTCTAAAAACAAACAGCAGAGCAATACAAAAACTGGGACATGATGCAGTAGTAAGGATTGAACCTGAGCCAAAGGCAGGGGAGTTTCGTGTGATATCATGCGTGCTGTGAGAGCAACTGACAGTAAGTATGCGTCCTGGGCCACTTGTATTTGCTTGCACCGTGGTCTGACTGGATTGCTTCAATGCTAATTAACTTGGCAATAGCACAATGTATCGATTTTTTAAAGTTATTTGTCAGTGCTACCTATTCTGCAACACCGTTACAAGCTCGTCAGAGTGTTTGTGACCACCCCGTATATCGTCTGAAAGTTTGTTGCGAACAAATGTCAGTGACAGTTAACGAAATTTGTATTATTTTAAAATTCTTTTGTGGTGGTCTGCACGTACTCCTCTCATCTGCTAACACATACGGAAAATGCCTTGGTATTGCTAAGATTGCGCTAAAAGAAGCACATTGGTATACCCTTGTACCTATGTAAAAAGTATGTTGTTAATAAAAGTTAATAGCAAGTAAAGATTTTTTAATTTTTTTTTTGTGTTAGGCATAAAGTATCCCCCTTTGGTAGTTGACATTATGGAAAATGCATTCATATCGCTAGGGTTAATGGCCACCTCGTAAACCTCCCTGAGGGGTCTTTCAACCCTACTAAACATTTTATAGTTGCATGTTCAGTCACTACTTCGAAATTTTTCCTGTAGAAACAGCACTGAAAATACGTCATTCTTTAAATTAAACTAAACATTTTCTTTTCCATTACTAATTAGCTTTCTTCCATTTTATTCGGTTGTTCTGAAGTGTGGTCCATTAGATCCACAGTTCACTACTTGATGCAAAATACTGCCCAAAACCTGATTAGGGGAGTCACACAACAGTACAAATTCCTTTAAATAGCCTGGAAAAGTCAGTGAGTAGTGTTTCGACAGCTGCAATCCCCTTCACAAACTTTGTGCAATATTTTGAAAACCCCCAAACGATTGTAACTCCTTACTATTATTAAGAACGAGAAAACCTTTCACTGCTGCAATCAATCTCAGGTACGTCTCTATCTCTCCTTTGTTATATGTCCCATGTTCCCCACTGCTTGCAAGGCAAAATGGCATTTTTCTGTGCTTAAAGTAAGATGCTCTGCATGAAATCTTTCGAAAACTTCTCTAAACTTTTGTACCCGCTCTCTCTTACCTCTCAATAATAACATTATGTCATCAGGGTATACTAAACACTGTTAAGGTTTTATCTCTCTTAGTAACACATCCAATAACGGCTGGAACGTTGCTAGTGCATTCATTAATCCGAATGACACCCTTCAGTGTTGAAAATGACCCCAAGGAACCGAGAACATAGTGTTCAGTTGGTTCAACCGAACCACCGCTAATTGATGGTACCCCCTCCTTAAATCCGTGATAGAGAAGTACCATCACGTCCTAAGTTACCAGTGTCTCTGTGATCTTAAGTTCAAATATGCTCCTGTTACCATCTTACTGTGGAGATCTTGATAGTCACACCAGAACCTATATTTTAGAAATCGGTTGTTGTTAGTGTAGACGCAAGAGGAACATCTGTACCTCAGAGCGTAGTACTCCACTCCGTTGACTGTTTGTTTGTCAATGAAATCCCCCATAATTTGTCATAAATGCCAAGGTACATGAAATGCTTTGTGATATATAAGTGCACCATTTCCTGTTAGGATTCAGTGTTGAATTATGGCCGCTTCTGGGGATGGGCGGAAAGAATTTTCGAACTCCACCAGCAAGTTTTTTATTTTCACTGATTTCAGTTTTTACAGATGCTCTACTTTCGTAGAAAATACAGTTATAACAGTGGTCGCCATCTGGTCATGGTTTCTACGTGCCATGTCACAGTCATCATCCTTTTAGCTGTCCAAATTCCCTACCGACAGTCACTTTGCTATCTCCTTTTCATTGGCACCAAAATTATCTTTATTCATGGGTACCCTTACAATACTTGCCTTACCAAACAGCGTGATACACACAGTAAAGCGCACACTTCTATTAACTCTCCCACACAGACCGTATCGACATGTAACTGAGGCTCTACACTATCGCAAAGTGACTTCCCAGTGCCCTGTGGCGGAATAGCTTGTTAATGAAAACTTAGTGATTTTGCACGCACTTCCATCGGTTTGTCTCTTAGGCCAAACGAACCTTGCAGTGTTACATCACTGGCAACATTTGCCCCTAGCTGGAATGTCGTCCTTCTAGGTTCCAATATATGTCGTCCAAGGTCAATTTAGCCAGCTCTTTTACCAGAAAGTCTAGCTCCAGTATCATACAGTAGCCTTCCATTGATTGTTGTTCCCAACCCCAGGCAGCCTAAAGTATAGTGGGTTCTGTCAGCTTCAGCCTACAAAGTTGTGCCTGGTCATTGACACACTCTTGCACTTCAGAGTTCCTACTACAACACATTTCGCCTCTGCATAAGCATTTAAAGTATCAGCTACATCTACACTCCGCAAGCCACCTTGCGGTGTGTGGCGGAGGGTATTTTCTGAACCACTGTTACTTTCCCCTTTCACGTCCCATCACAGATACACTCCTGGAAATGGAAAAAAGAACACATTGGCACCGGTGTGTCAGACCCACCATACTTGCTCTGGACACTGCGAGAGGGCTGTACAAGCAATGATCACACGCACGGCACAGCGGACACACCAGGAACCGCGGTGTTGGCCGTCGAATGGCGCTAGCTGCGCAGCATTTGTGCACCGCCGCCGTCAGTGTCAGCCAGTTTGCCGTGGCATACGGAGCTCCATCGCAGTCTTTAACACTGGTAGCATGCCGCGACAGCGTGGACGTGAACCGTATGTGCAGTTGACGGACTTTGGGCGAGGGCGTATAGTGGGCATGCGGGAAGCCGGGTGGACGTACCGCCGAATTGCTCAACACGTGGGGCGTGAGGTCTCCACAGTACATCGATGTTGTCGCCAGTGGTCGGCGGAAGGTGCACGTGCCCGTCGACCTGGGACCGGACCGCAGCGACGCACGGATGCACGCCAAGACCGTAGGATCCTACGCAGTGCCGTAGGGGACCGCACCGCCACTTCCCAGCAAATTAGGGACACTGTTGCTCCTGGGGTATCGGCGAGGACCATTCGCAACCGTCTCCATGAAGCTGGGCTACGGTCCCGCATACCGTTAGGCCGTCTTCCGCTCACGCCCCAACATCGTGCAGCCCGCCTCCAGTGGTGTCGCGACAAGCGTGAATGGAGGGACGAATGGAGACGTATCGTCTTCAGCGATGAGAGTCGCTTCTGCCTTGGTGCCAATGATGGTCGTATGCGTGTTTGGCGCCGTGCAGGTGAGCGCCATAATCAGGACTGCATACGACCGAGGCACACAGGGCCAACACCCGGCATCATGGTGTGGGGAGCAATCTCCTACACTGGCCGTACACCACTGGTGATCGTCGAGGGGACACTGAATAGTGCACGGTACATCCAAACCGTCATCGAACCCATCGTTCTACCATTCCTAGTCCGGCAAGGGAACTTGCTGTTCCAACAGGACAACGCACGTCCGCATGTATCCCGTGCCACCCAACGTGCTCTAGAAGGTGTAAGTCAACTACCCTGGCCAGCAAGATCTCCGGATCTGTCCCCCATTGAGCATGTTTGGGACTGGATGAAGCGTCGTCTCACGCGGTCTGCACGTCCAGCACGAACGCTGGTCCAACTGAGGCGCCAGGTGGGAATGGCATGGCAAGCCGTTCCACAGGACTACATCCAGCATCTCTACGATCGTCTCCATGGGAGAATAGCAGCCTGCATTGCTGCGAAAGGTGGATATACACTGTACTAGTGCCGACATTGTGCATGCTCTGTTGCCTGTGTCTATGTGCCTGTAGTTCTGTCAGTTTGATCATGTGATGTATCTGACCCCAGGAATGTGTCAATAAAGTTTCCCCTTCCTGGGACAATGAATTCACGGTGTTCTTATTTCAATTTTCAGGAGTGTAGATTGCTGGTGAGCTTCCATGTTGGCTCGAGTCTCTCTAATTTTATCTTGGTGGTCCTTTCATGAAATATACGTGATGTCCCAAAATAATGAATATACTCTTTGAAACTGAACATCTCTTTAATGAAAGAGGTTAGAAATACAATTTTAGTGGTGTTAGGTGCCTCCTGGTCCGAGTTAAGGTGGTAAATGTTCAAACTGGTGCCCGTCCATCGCAATACACCGTCGGCAACGACTTACGACTGAGCGACATGCCAACTTTATTGTTTCCAATGGAATAGCATCACAGGCTTGCTCAACTTGCTCTCTAAGATCATCCAGTGTGTGTTGTCCTTCAAAAAAGTGTGTGTGGTCTCGCAGCATAAACTGTGTAGTTTTGAGTTAACCCCACCGAAAGAAGTCTCGAGTTGTTAACTCTGGAGATCGAGCGGGATACTCCACACTGCCCCTTCGACCTAGCCATCTGGCAGGGAATGTACGATTGAGAAATGCCCTCACATCCAGCTGAAAGTGAGGTGGCGCCCCATCCTGTTGAAAGTAATAATCTTCATTTCCAAACTCCACTCTAAGACCAGAAGTTATCATTTCCAACATTTCCAAGTATGAGTCGCCCGTGACCGTGTTGTCAAAGAAGTACTGCCCGATTAACGCACTAGAAGACAGACCACACCAGACTGTTACTCCTGGTAGATTCACATTCCTTTGGTCAGCTACGTATGGATTCTCCCTGGCCCAGTACACGCATTTATGGCGGTTAATTGTTGCATCAAGTTTGAACGTCACTTCATCCGACCAAAGAATTCGATCTTGCAAACGTTGCTCGTCTTCACTTCTCTTAATGAACCACTCACAAAATTCGCTTCACCTACTGGGATCATCATCGTTAAGAGTGTGGAGAATTCTTGGAATGTAAGGCTTAAAGTTCTGAGACCGCAAAATTCTATGAGCACGCCTTCTGCAGATCCCAGTCTCTTGAATGCATTCCCTCACAGATTTCTTTGGGGGTCGTAGGTATGTCTGGATCACTACATTAACACGCTCATCGTCTGTTGAACTTCTCTTTCATCCGCTATATCCCCTCTTCATATCGTGCACCATTCCTTCTACTCTGATTCTTGTAACTGTTATTCATGTCGGTGGTGGTGTTCCAAATTTAACTCTCCAACATCGGCGTACCGCATTCACATTCTCTGCTTTCCAGTAACACTTTATCACCCATTTCCGTTGTTAAAACGACAACGCCATGTTTGCTGACAATCCTGAAACAAAAGAAAGCATTGTTATGTTTTTCACCACCTTCTAAATTATTACCCATAAAAATTGTATTTCTGTCTCCTTTAATTAGAGAGATAGTCTCTTTAAAGCACCACATTTGTTGACTCTTCTAAGAACGTGCACTCTCAGAACTTTAACAACAAACCACAGACCGAAGCAGAACACCTGTCCTGCAGCGTCTGTCACTGAAATTGGTTTACAGTCCCTGTGACACCTTCGCGCTTTTTGAATGAACCAGTAACGAAATGCGCTGCTCTTCTTTCGATCTTGTCTGCAGCTCGTGGTCTAATGGTTAGCGTTGCTGCCCCTGTATCACAGGATCCGGCATCCAAATACTGGCCAGGTTGGGGATTTTTCTCTACGTGGGGACTGGGTGTTTGTGATGTCCTCATCATTTCATCATCATTCAGGAAAATGGTGAGGTGCCCCACAAACCAAAATCATCATCATAATCATCTCCTTTGCTTCTTCTCTATTTTATCTAATAGTCATGTCAGGTACAAAACCCATACTGAAGAGTACATTCAAGTTATTAGTCGAATGAGTGATTTTTAAGCTACTTCTTTTATTCGTCGACTATATTTCCTGAGGAAATGCAGTCAGGCATTTGCCTTACTCGCGATTAATCCTATGTGTTTGTTACGTCCAAATCGCTCCGTATGTGTACTCCTAGACATTTTATGGAAGTAAGTGGTTCTAGTGACTGTTCTAGAATTTTGTAATCATAAAATAAAGGTAATGGTGGAAGCTGAAGAAGAGAATTAAAATTTGTGCCACAGACGGGACTACTTGCTCACTAGGCAGAAATGCTGACCATTTGACCAACATAGCACTCTAGTCAACATTGCTACAGGAATTACTGAAGTCGATTGCCCTCCCCAACACAAATTTCAGTTCATATTTTCAGCTTATTTTTCCCCTAAATTGTCATTACTGTTAGGGCTCTCCAGTATTGTAATAGGACCCCAGCGTTGGATGTAGTGGGAGAGGCCTGTAACACAAGTGATCTTATAGATCTTATAAATAAATTATCCCTCAGACATTTGAGTCTCATCTTTATTTACGATAATGACGGAAGCTGAAGAATTGAATTAAAATGTTTGCCATCGCTGGGACTTGAATCCAGGTGTTCTTGCTTACTAGGCAGAAATGCTGACCATTACACCATGGGTTCGAGTCCCAGCTGTGGTACAAATTTTAATTAACTTTTTCATCTTCCATCGTTATCGTAGATAAAGATGAGACTTAAATGTCCTGAGGAAGATTTAATTATACAATAAAGAGTTTTTCTGCCTGTATATTGTAAGTTGCATTTGTTTACGTTGAGGATCCACTTCCATCAAGCTTCAATGGTCTGCTGATCTTTGTGCATTTCGCTACAGGTTTCTAGTGGCACGACGTCTCTGTACACAACAGGAATCATCCATGAAAATCCTCATGGAACTTCCAACGTTACACACTGCGTAATTAGTAGAGGGTGTCTCTCCTAAGATTCGTCAGGCGCTCTTTCTGTGGTGTTTTAGAAGATACTTGTAATTCCATGTTTACATTGTGCAGCAGGAAACAGCCAAACAGAATGTTCATCATGTCTTTCATAGGACGCCCAGTTCGACGGAAAGCGTCGGTGCAACTAGTTGCATGTTTATTCCCAAATAAATTGTCAGTTATAATCACAGTTGCAGTTCATCATCCATAAAGGATATACTGAAGTTAATACTACCTTGTCACATAAAATGATCAGTCATCAACTAGAGGTAAAAATACTTCCAACTGATGAAAGTCATCCAATCCATAAAATTTAATAAGAAGTGTCTCTCACAAAAACTATTCCAGACTGCATTAATCTCAAGATCAGTAACAAGTCAGCAAAAAAGGCTAACGGATTTTGTTAAATGCTAACTAAAAAGCTTTATGAGTTGCATTATGAACTATCTAATGTCACTGATACAAGTCCCCTTACACAATGTATTGACAATATTGAAGCCTAGGTTAATAAATTACGAATACAGGTAGTATCTAAGCAAAACAAAAAAGTTTCGGATCCGATCTCAGACAAATCTAAAGACATACCTAAAGAGCTTGTATGTACACCACATAAATTCTAATGTAGATTAGTGAACAACACTGATATAACTTTCAATGCTAAAGAGCTGAGCTTACTAAGTAAGAAACTAAAACACAGCATTCCTCCCATGCTAAATAAGAATAATATCAAGAATCTCATTATTACATCTAGATACTCCGCAAGCCACCACACGGTGAGTGGCAGAGGGAACACTGTACCACTACCAATCATTCCATCCCCTCTTCCAATCGAAAGTAGAACGAGGGAAAAACCACTATCTAGGCGCTTCTGTGTGAGCCCTAATTTCTCGTGTCTTACCTTCGCGGTCCTTACGCTCAGTATATGTTGGCGGCAGTAGAATGATTCGTCATTCAAATGCCGGTTCTTTGAATTTTCTGAACAATGTTCATCGAAAAGAACGTCGCCTTCCCTCCATGGATTCCTATTTGAGTTCCTGAAGCATGCCCATAAGACTTACGTGTTGTTCGAACCTGCCGGTAACAAGTCTACCAGTCTGCCTGTGATTTGCTTCAATGTCTTCCTTCAGTCTGACCTCTTACTGATCCCAAACACTCGATCAGTACTCAAGAATAAGTCGCACCACATTTATCACATGCTTGTTCAATTTCGTATGGCATTGCAGCGTTATGCCCAGACATTTAAACGACTTAACTGTGTCAAACAGAACACTACTAATACTGTATACGATAATTACAGGATTTTTTCTTCCAACTCATCCGCATTAACTTATATTTTTCCACATTTAGAGCTAGCTGCCATTCACGACACCAAATAGACATTTTCTCAAAGTCGTCTTGTATCTTCCTATAGTAACTCAATATCGACACCGTACTGTACACCACAGCATCATCAGCAAACAACCGCAGATTTCTGCCCACACTGTGCGCAAAATCATTTGTGTATGCAGCGAACAACAGCCGTCCTATCACACTTCCCTGGTGTACCGTCTCTGATGAACAATCACTGTCATGGACAACATACCGGGTTCTATAACTTACGAAGTCTTCCAGCCACTCACATATCTGTGAACTTACTCCACCTGATCGTACATTCATCAACAGCCTGCAATGGGTCCCTGTGCTTGATGCTTTCCTGAAATCTGGAAATATGGAATCTGCCTGTTGACCTTCACCCATTGTTCACAGTATATCATGTGAGAAATGGGCCAGCTGAGTTTCGCATTAGTGCTGCTTTGTAAAATCATGCTGATTCATGGACAGAAGCTTCTTAGTCTCAACAAAGTTTACTACATTCGAATAAATATGTTCAAGGATTCTGCAGAAAGCCGAAGTTAGGGATTTTGGTCTGTAATTTTGTCAGTCCGATCTTTTACCCTTCTTATATACGAGGTTCGTTCAATAAGTAATGCCCCACATTCTTTTCTCAGAACATATTGATTGTTAAGGGTCAGAATTTGGTGACAATATACATGTCTTGTACATGTCCTATTTTTCTCTGTAGTCTCCATCAGGTTCTAAGGCCGTACGCCAACGTTGTGGAAGAGCATGTATTCCCTGCTGGTAAAAGCTCTTGTCCTGTAGACATAGCCATGTTTCCACTGCGTGACTGACACTTTCATCATCTTCAAAGCCTGTTCCCCACAGAGAATCTTTAAGCGGCCCAAAGAGATGCAAGTCCGAGGCTGCCAAGTCTACACTGTAGGGTCTATGAGGCAATGATGTCCAGCACAATTTGGCGATGCGTTCTCGGGTTCTCAGACTTGTGTGTGGGCGTGCATTATCGTGTTGGAGCAAGATTTCTATTGGATTCTTTTCCGATTGAACACATCGAAAACGGTTTCTGAGTTTATTCAGAGTCTTCACATATGCATTTGAATTGATGGTTGACGCTCTTCCATCACATCCACGAGAATAACGCCGTCACCATCCCAGAAGACTACACCATGACTTTTCCAGGAGAGGGGGCTGCCTTGAATTCTTTTATGGTGAATGAGGATGATGCCACTCCATGGACTGCCATTTTGTTTCTAAAGAAAAGTGATGTGCCCAGCTTTCGTTCCCCATAACGATCTGTGACAGAATGGCCTCTCTATCGGTCGCAAAACGCTCCAAGAATTCAGATGAAATGGCGTTTCTTTGAATCTTGTGGTCCGTTCTGAGCATTCGTGGAACCAATCGTGGGCATCTCTTTGAATATCCGAGAGTCTCGATCATAGCAGACACACTCCGTCTACTGACTGCCAACTGTAGAAACAATTTTGGAGTTGTGATGCGCCGGTCGGCACGAATAACGGCATCCACTCGATTCAGTACGTCTGCATCAGCGGCTGTTACAGGGCATCCCGTGCGTGGCTGATCAGCGAGCTCTGTTTCTGCATTTCCTGAGGCTTTAGCTTTCTCTACCCATCCCCCGACTGTACTCCTATCAACTGCAGCATCGCCATACACTGCACACTAACGTTTATGGATGTTCACTATCGTGTTTTTTTTTAATGAATTCAATTGAATACAGCGTCATACAACGATAACTGTGCCGTTATTCCTATTGTATGAAATTGTTTTGAAAGTACAGTTTTCTGTTTGTTAATAGCCATGGCTAATTTTGCTCAGGGCGCCAGAAATAACATATGTATCCCAACTTGAAGGCATCTGTCTTACTCACGATGGATTGAAAATCTATCTGTAACATTACAGGATAATCCATTTAAATAATGCTTAATTAGTTTTTCTGTGAGGCTGGATGCTCCAGGATAGCTTCCTATGTGCAATGGCAGCGTTAGCATTTATAGATATTACTGTTAATAAAAAACTATACCTCTGGCCTAGTATGAATTGGGAAATATTACAAGTCACCGTTTTCAGTTTATTCAGATTATTCTATTTAATACTTTTAGCATTAAATGACTGTTAAAGAACCTTATATAATTTTTTTCATGAATGGCGTCGCTCAATAATGAGCCTACACAAAATGGCCAAGGCAACATTTCATTATTACATACTGAATCATATGCAGGATAGGCACTCACTACTGAGAAAAACGCATATTACAGTTATTGATTTCATATATATTCAACAAAATTCTATTACTACTACAGACAATTGTACCAGTTAAGACCGTGAACAATTAGCGTCTGTCAGCTAGAACATCAGAAGCGATAAGATAATGAAACAAAAAAAAAAAAAAAAAAAATACGCTCATTCTTCTTGGACAAAGAGAATAATAGTAGAAGTTCTAAGAGCGCAGATAGCGCTTCTCCATTGTTGAGTATCGACGACTGATTCATACTCTTTCTTACCAGAGGCTGTGCTATATCACTAAGGTTTCTTTTTCTGCATACAAGAATTCAATAAGACCACGCTGCTTGTAACGTGAGTCGTACATAGACGCCATATTGACACTGTACTACGGATCTGCTATCTGCCACTTCACTGGTGCACAGGACAAACATCAAATGTGAAGCGCCAGCAAGGACGTTTGTCTGTGTATATTAATGGCTTTTCCAAAATATATGGGGCATTTTTTCTACTCGTTTGGAACTTTTTGCACCAAAATAGCCTGTGCCAGAACCAAACTGAAACACAACATACAGAATGCCATAGCACATAAAGCAAATGAAGTTGCAAAGAAAATAAATTTCTAGATGAGCCCACAGTGAACTTATAAACAACAACAAGAAACTTACTAGTCGTGTGGCCCCAGTAATAGAGATAAAGCACCACAGCAGTTATCATATATCACAGTGCCCACAATGACACGAACAAGTAATATCAATTAACTAAAAACAGATGGCACCCAAAAATACCAAGATAAGCTGAAAAACTACTTAAAAACTACAATTTTCAACTGACCATTAGTGACGCTCAGCATTGTGTTGGAATAAATCCACTGGTCCCCAGGCTAATGCCCCAGGAATAAATCCACTGGTCCCCAGGCTAATGCCCCACCCTAAGATTCACAAAATTCGTTGTCCTGTATGTCAAATTATAAAAGCAATAAACATTCCACGTAACAAAATTTGCAGAAAATGTCATGATATACTTAAGGACAATTACACTTTTGAAATACATTTTCAGTTAGCAACAATTTTGAGTTAATCATAAATATTAAGGATATAGTAGTATCAGAAACAGCATTTGGTTGCTGTGATATAATAAACTTCTACACAAATATAAAAGAATTTAATCAAACACAAAAAGCTAAGCAACACATAAATTTATGCATTCATGGCTGCTTGATTTAATTCTCTCACAAAACCATTTTCCATTCACTGGGAAGTTTTACACATAAAACAATGGGCGGGCAATGGGTAGCAGCCTTGCAGGCTTGCTTGCTGGCATTTATACCTAACCTAGAACAAGGATTCTTCTTAAGTCATCCATAGTTTACTGACAAAATTATATATTGTAAAAGATATATGGGTGACACAACAGTACATTTCAATACTCCAAAAGAAAAGTCTAGCAGATCAAATGAATAAAATGCACTCAAATATCAGATTCCCAGATGAGACAATTGAAGACATTAATTTCCTTGATATGACTATTTCAACTCACAGTAACAAGCATACTTTTAGAATATGTCGAAAATCTACTGCTAGTGATACTGCCATTAACAATACCTCATGTCACCAAAACTAATATGAAACCACTTTCTTCAGGTCATTTGTAAACCATATGCTCCACAACCCCATCAGTGAAGAATATGAGTATAAACAGAGAAGCATACTTAGCTCTATTGTGCAAAATAATGGTTGTAGCATTTCCCTCATAAGCATACTTGCTGAAAAAACCCAAGGTAAAATTAAGGAACCAACATCACCACTACAAGCTAAGATAGGTATGAAAACATTTGTCTGTCTACCATTCCTTGGAAAAGTGTCATGCAAAGTTGCAAATCTTTATCAGATCATGTAATGTAAAATACACATTTACATTGACAATAAAGTACAACATAAAATTCTTCACAATAATATCTTCAGTGGAGACTATCATTGAAATTCCGACATACACAAAGTCACATGCTCCTGTTCTTGCGTCAATTATAGGAGAACAGGGAGAAATTTTGTTGCCCGCTAAAAGGAGCATATAGAAGCTCTTTGACTCAAAAAATCGAGTAAGTCTATCTTTGCATTATAGATTGCTCATCGTGAATATTCTGTTGGTGATATCAGTGATAATCTTTCTGGGCTGCATGTTGCTGAGAAAGGGTTACATATAGATTTCGTTGAACAAAGAGAGGTTTATATTCATAAACTAAAATATCCTCAAAAGATCCTTAATGAACAAAGTTAATCAATGCAGAACTTTTTATTCCACAATTTCCAAGCTATCCTGGCTCCAAAATGCCAAAAACGACAATAATAAATCAGATTAATTCTCATGTATAAATTTTACTCTCCTAGTCATACAACACTTATGGCGTTCTGTACTTTATGAAAAAATTTCATTGTATTAGTTTATCTTTGCTTTAAGTTTTAGCATATACAGGTTTCCTTTTTTTTTTTCAAACATCGATACGTGAGCCACCCGGTAGACATCAGTGCAGTAATCGAATTCTTGCCATACCCAGCCCAGCATGGCGTCATCGACTGTGGCAGTCGCTTCCCGTATTCTCTCGCGAAGCTCTGCTACATCACGTGGTAAAGGTGGTACACACACCAGATCTTTAATGTGTCCCCACAGAAAAAAGTCAGAGGGAGTGAGATCTGGTGATTGGGGACGGCATTTCATGAAACAGCTGTCCTCTTCTGTAGCTCGGCCGATCCATTGGTGTTGCAGCTCTGTGTTCAGGTACCGACGAACTTGACGATGAAAATGGGGTGGAGTCCCATCCTGCTGAAAGATGAATGGAGAGTCCGATTGTTGCAACGTGTCCAAGTAGGAATATACAGTGACAGTGCTCTCGGCGAAGAAGAAAGGCTCGTACAGTTTTCGACGTGACGAGGGACAAAAAAAAGAAAAAAAATTACCTTTGGGCATTAACGCTCAAATTCAATGCATTTGTGAATGCTTTGTACACAAGATATGACAGTTATTGCCTGTTAACTTTCCCATTAGTGTGAAAAGTTGTTTCGTCTTCATTCAGTTGTTGAAACTGTGAACAAAACTCAAAACGCTTGTCTTTGTTGTCGTCATTGAGGTTCTGCACTAGCTCCAATTTGAATGGTTTCACAGACAGCTTTGGTCGCAGGGCTTTCCACACTGTCATTTGAGCCATTTCGTGTTCATGGGACATACGACCAATTTCTTTGGACTCCTTATGAATGTTTCTCGTACGCACTCTACATTCACTTCACTCACACAGGGACGTCCGCTTCTCTTTGCCGGGCACAAGCAACCCGTCGTAACGAATTTGTTGTGCCAGTGGTAACTGGCCTTCCTTGTTGGTGGCTTCTTACCGTACTTGGTCCTAAACATCCGTTGAACAGCTGCAGCACACTTGTTTTTGTCGAACTCCAACACACAGAAAGCTCGCTCGGCACCTGAACTCGCTACGTTTGTCACTAGCGCTGCTTATCGGCATATTACCAAACTACGCTGTGGCGGTTTACATGAAAAAAAAAAACTTTCAGGGTTTCTCTTCAAAATGCAATATGTATGATATCTGTACAATGTTTGGTTCTTGCGCAGTAATAATTGAAAGTGTTTCAGACTTTATGTACACCCTGTATTAGATGTGTAAAATCACTCCTACAGCTATCAAAATTCACTTACATATAATTTCTGTACTTGTCATATTTATACTTTAATACAATGCACCTCAGGCCGAAGTCCGTGGTGTCGGAAAGTGTGACATCTGTTGTATACATATTCTTTGTAATCACATCCAGTGTAAACCCAAGTGAAAGTGTAAAACCAAATGAAGATAAATACCGTCTATATTTGTTTATATAACCTGATAATGCGCATCATGAGAACAGATTTGCAATGAATACCACAATGCAGTCCACTGTATGTACCTGAAACATAACAACATTTCCGTCTCATAAACGTTCCGTTACCGATAGCTAAATTTCCGTCCTTTTCGGCAGCACCATCACCACAGCGTTTAGTTACAATTGGTCCTCAGTATAATGGTCCTGTAACGCCTCCATTTGACGATGGCGCTGCAATGGCTTGAAAACATGTTAATGGACAATAATTCTTATGAGAACAATTAAAAAGCGCCAGGTGCATATTTATTTCCAAATACAAAAAGGTGACAGAAGTCACGGGGTAGCGATACGCACACATACAGATGGCGGCAGTATTGCGTACACAAGACATAAAAGGGCGGGGCACTGGCGGAGCGGTGATTCATGAGAGTAGGAGTACGACCTTTTTGTGGCTGCACGATGAGAATTATCAGATTCGAACGCGGAATGGAAGTAGAAGTTACACTCATAGAATTCTATTTCGGAAACAGTTACAGAAATCAACATTCCAAGGTCAACAGTGTCAAGAATGTGCCAAGAATACCAAATTTCAGGCGTTACTTCTCACCACGGACAACGCAGAGGACAACGGCAGTTTCCATTGCTAACAGGCCACAGACATACAACACTCAGTTAAATAAGCGCAGAAATCAATGTGGTACGTACGGCGAACATACACTGTGTGATAAAAGGTATCCGGACACCCCCAAAAACATACGTTTTTCATATTAGGTGCACTGAGCTGCCATCTACTGCCAGGTACTCTATATCAGCGACCTCAGTAGTCATTACACGTCATGAGAGACCAGAATGAGGCGCCGCACGGAACTTATGGACTTCGAACATGGTCAGGTGATGGGGTCTCGCTTGTCATATGTCTGCAGGCGAGATTTCCAAACTCCTAAACATCTCTAGGTCCACTCTTTTCTATGTGATAGCCAAGTGGAAACGTGAAGGGTCACATACAGCACAAAAGCGTACAGGCCGACCTCGTCTTTTGACTGACAAAGACCGCCGACAGTAGAAGAGAGTCTTAATGTGTAATACCCAGACATCTATCCAGACCATTACACAGCAATTCCAAAGTGCATCAGGATCCACTGCAAGTACTATGGCAGGCGGGAGATGAGAAAACTTGGATTTCACGGTCGAGCGGCTGCTCATAAGCCACACATCACGCTGGTAAATCCCACACGACGCCTCGCTTGGTGTAAAGAGCATAAACATTCGACTATTGAACAGTGGAAAAACGTTGTATGTAGTGACGAATCACGGTTCACAATCTGGCGATGAGATGGCAGGGTGTGGGTATAGTGAATGCCCGGTGAACGTCATCTGCCAGCGTGTGTAACGCCAATACTAAAATTCTGAGGCGGTGATGTTATGGTGTGGTTGTGTTTTTCATGGAGGGGGCCTTACCCCTTGCTTTGTGTGACACTATCACAGCACAGGCATACATTGATGTGTTAAGCACCTTCTTGCTTCCCACTCTTCGATTCGGGGATGGCGACTTCATCTTTCAACACGAATGAGCATCTGTTCATAATGCATGGCCTGTAGCGGAGTGGTTACACGACAATAACATCCCTGTAATGGACTGGCCTGCACAGAGTACAGATCAGAATCCTGTAGGATACCTTTGGGATGTTTTGTGAACGCCGACTTCGTGCCAGGCCTCACAGACCAACATCGATACCTCTCCTCAGTGCAGCACTCCAAGAAGAATGGGCTGCCATTCCCCGAGAAACTTTCTATTGCCTGACTGAACGTATGCCTCCTGGAAGCTGTCATCAAGGCTAAGGGTGAGCCAACACCATATTGAATTCCAGCATTGCCGATGGAGGGCGCCACGAGCTTGTAAGTCATTTTCAGCCAACTGTCGGTATACTTTTGATCACATAGTGTATCTGTTAGGGCTGTGGCAGCAGATGATCGACGCGAATGCCTCTTCTAACTGTAAGACATTGCCTGGAAGGCCTCTCTTGGGCTTGTGACCATGTTGGTTGTACCCTAGATGACAGGAAAACCGTGGCCGGGTAAGCTAAGTCCCAGATTCATTTGGTAAGAGCTGATGGTAGGGTTCCACTGTGGCGCTGACCCCACGAAGCCAAGGACCCAAGTGGTCAAGAACGTACTGTGCTAGCTGGTGGTGTCTACGTAATGCTGTGGGCTATGTTTACGTGGAATGGTCTGGGACCTCTGGTCCAACTGAACCGATCATTGACTGGAAATGGTTGTGCTCAGCTACTTCGAGAGCCTCTGCAGCCATTCACGGATTTTACTTTCCCAATGCAATTTTCATAGACGACAATGAGTCATATCACCACAATTTGTTTGTAGATCTTTCTGAACAATCGGAGCGAATGTTTTGTGTAACCATATCTCCCAACATCATTCCCGTAAAACATTTATGGGACGCAATAGAGAGGTCAGTTCATGTACAGGATCCTGCACCGACAACACTTTCGGAATTTTGGACGGCTACAGACGGCGTGGTTCAGTATTTGTGCAGGGGAGTTCTGACGACTTTTTGCATCCATGCCATGAAGAGCTGCTTCTCTACACCAGGCAAAACGTGGTCTGACATGATTGGATGTACTTTGTCGCTTTCGGCACCACAGTGTAAATAATAAATTTAATTCACTGCTGCTGTTACACGCGTAATGTATATACTGAAATGCGAATACATGCCTTTTGGAGCACAGGCCGGCAATAGGCACAAAACATCGTCCGAAATTGTACTGAACGCTTTCTCATTAAATTATTTCCAACAGTTGTATATGGGAACAGATACTAAAAACTTTTCTAGTAGGATTAAACACTTTAAAACATGCCTGCTAGATACCATTCTGTGCTTCAAATACAGTGCAGAGTCAAGACTTATTGCTACGGAACGGATGGCAGTGCCTGATCGCTGAATATACGTAGAGCTCTTATAGCCATTGATATAAGGAGTCTCTTCAAAGCGGAAAACTCAGTGTTGTAATCCACCAAAGGAGGAAGAATAACTAGAACAAGTGTGAAAAAGAGCAGGAAACAAGATAAATGTGGACCTAGGATGCATTAGTGCCACGCAAGAAAATAGAAAAAGCAAGTTTTAACTTTAACTCGAATTTCCTGAATATTAAATTATTTCATGTGCTGGTACATTTTGGCTAAAAACTGTTAAAACAGAGAGCTGAAATTTTGTAAACTGTCTTAAACATGCTTAACTAAAAAATAGACTACTCTTGTGACTTAAGTTAGAAAATAAAATACTTCTTTGAAGAAAAACCCTGAATTCATTTGCAAAATGTTTGATAAGCATACTTAAAATTCTTTTGTACCACGATTGATGACAGCATCGTCTGCTTTAAAGATGATAGTGCAAAGAACTTACAGGAAAAAAAAGTAAACCTTCTACTTTGTTTGTATTTTGAGTAATGTGTACCTATGTTGTGCATAAATAATTACCAAGGTTTATTTCACTTGCAACAAAAAAATACAATTAAAGGAAGTGTGAGAGATAAAGTTGTGGTTCATACATAAAAATGTTCCGAAAAGAAGTCTTAAAAGATGGTGAGAATTGTATGGGGCTCCAAATCGAATTCTTGGAGTTACACTGTTCAGTAAACTGACAGTCGTTTCAAGGTTTCCCCTGGTATTCACGGACCAGTCCCCTTAAGTCTGGTTGGCAGTTGGTTCGTTACTTATTGCACGAATTATTCGTTTAAATTCTCCGACCAGTTGTTTTCTATAAGTTGTAATGGTTAATATGGGGTCTGCTGGCGCCTGACTGACTGTATCATTTTATTAAATTCTGCCTCCAGTTGTTTGCAATAAATCATAGTGTAGTCTTGTCAGCAGCTGCTATTGTAATGTTTTGTTGTTTAAATTCTGTCTACAGCTGCTTTCCGTAAACTGAAGTAGATCTGGCTGGCAGTGTTACTTAGTATGGAATTTTTAAAATTGTTGCATTGAGTTTTTAGTGAATTTTTCCTTCTGTGTTCCTTGGTAAAATAATACTATAAATTTTGGGCAATGTGTTACGTTTGTGAGGCACTTTTGTTTAAATAAAATAGTTTGTTTAAATTTGAAGAAAATTGTCCAACTTAAGCACTGTGCCACTCAACACCACCTCCCTACTGCTTTCGGATGTAATGTTTTTATCTTCGTACAGAAATAGTCAAAGTTACAACCTTACCTAAAATGCCTACATTATTTGTCAAAATCCTATCTCAGATCATATAAAACCAATATCATACATTACAACGTCCCACATATTAGCGTTAAAATTTATCTTGAAGTACAAAATATTTTGCATATTCTATAGGAAGTCTGTATTGTCTGTATTATTTGTCAAAAACACACTTTAGTTAAGTGATAATCACTATTATCTTATGATCCCTACAGGAGATATATGATGGTCGTAGCATTGTGGTCACACATCCTATTACAGTACAGATTCTTGAAAATTTAGATCACACAGTTTCCTGAGAACAACGTTGTATTTCTTCCAAGGACACCCATCTAAGTTCCTACGAAACAAACTCTGGTCGCTTGTCATAATACACATTCTTGTGTGGTAACTTAGTTGTTGTATAACAGCAAAAGGGATACATATGATTCACAGTAGTGTTGACACTAGTCGGACTCAAAACACATAAAGATTTCTTCCATGACACTTCAAAACATACATGGCACTAATGCTGTTCTAACTTAAAGTGTACTTGTGAACAAGAATGGTTTGATCTCCATACAAATGTAAAGAATGGCATTGCTGTGTCTAAATTTTCTTTATTATTTGTGAGATACTGCTCTTAATTCAGCTAAAACCATTACCAAAGTAAGTCATATCGACCATTCCACTCTCAAACACCGTGGGGAAATAGTAAATAATGCTTGCATTAAACCCCAAAATCTTTCTGTACTTTTAATCTAGCCCAGAACTGTGCTGCAACCATATGGGATGTTGTTACATGAAATAATTATGGACTGTATATGTGGTACTAAGCAGTACAGAGAAGGCGTTACTAATGTAAATGATGGAAGTGGCTAAACAATTCACAACTGATGCCAGGACACACCTGTACTGTTGATGTCCGTTATATGCAATATAGATTATGATATTATTAGACTTGAAAAATCTGTCTACATCTGTGCATAAGAAGAGATGTTAGATTGATGCCATACAACAGACAGCTCGAAAATCTAAACTTTTGCAGAAATAATGTTCTTAAATAAAGTGTAAATATAACGTCTGTTCTCCTTATGTGCAAGCACACTGCAAGTGAACAAGGTGACTCGCAGACTGGTGCAGCTGCGTGGACAACAGCTGGTGGTCAATCTGCCACCTCGTAGCTCCTGGGGTGATACAATATGTCACTGCAGTGGCTGTGTTATTCTGAATTACGATGCAAAGCTCATTTGGACATGCCTGCATGATGAGAATGAAAATTTATGCCGGAGTGGGATGGATGTGTGAGTACAGGATGTAGAAGCATGGCTGACAACATATGGAAATTTGTGTCTGACCAGCACAAATTTCCATTGTCGTTATTCCGTTATACAGCTGATGGTTGCTCGTATTCACAATTGCCAATACATTTCATGTATTTCATAAGGCTGTAGTTGCCACAGTGCCTGCACCTTTCGACATGCATGCATCTCCAAAAGAGCTTTGCATAATAATTCAGAACAACACAGGTACTTTGATATCGTATTTATCTGCCGACACTGGGCAAGCGACTTTTAGGTAAGATGTCTACCTTGTACAGGAATATACATAATGGAAGTATGAATGCAGCATATAGATGCATGGTTGGTAGCATGTGGAAGTTTGGGTCTGTGTGTGAGTTGTGCATGGATAACCAAATTGTAAGGCAGCTGCTCATGATAAGTGGGAAATTCGGCTTCCAGTCCTGGTCTAGCATATATTTTCATTGTCGTCATTGCATTCTACATCTGACTGTTGTCCACACTAGCAACTGCGAATACATTTACCGTATCCCAGGGTGATGCTGCATTAGTTTACAAACGCTACCTATTCCTGGATGTTTCCCACATTCCACATACATCAATACATTACGTAAAAGCTCCTCAAATAGGAATGTAGCCTTAGCCTCAGTGGCGAATCGAAAAACTTAATTTTCAGAAGCAAAAACATATGTAATATTCGACATCTGTGTGCCATATGGGGAAAGCCTGTGGTCCAAGGGGAGACTGACGGGTGGCAGCAGATGCTTGGGGTGTGAGGTCAGAGAGATAGTCGCACATTGAGGGTGGGTAGTGGGAGATGACAGAGCTGGCAGCTGCCCAAGGTTGAGGCTCATATTCATAAGGTATGACAGGCAAATTGGTCGTAATGCCTAGCAGCAGGGAAATGTTTACAATAGGAACACCATTCCTTCCTACTTCCTGGGGTACAGCGTGACTGCATATAAATGTTGTAACATTGCACATTCCTAAATGTTTAAGTAAATAGACAATGCAACATGCAATGTGTTTGTTAAGTCCTGATAATGAAATACTGCTGCACGCTTATCTGATTGAGGTGAGCTCAAAACATATCTAAATATTTAAATAAAGAGACTATACAGTATGCAACTGTTTGACACATGATATCTTACTTTGATTATTTTGATTTCCCACTGTAAATTCCTGTTCTCTGATGATTTACTACAATGTTTCCCGAAAAGAACGTCGTCTTTGCTCCAGGGATTCCCATTTGAGGTCATGGAGCATTTCTGAAGCATTCGCATGTTAATGGAACCTACCTGTAATAACTCTAAATGCCTGTAAATAGCTTCGTTGTCTCCCTTTAATCCCACCTGGTGGGTAAGCAAACAGTCGAGTAGTTCTGAAGAATAGGTCACACAAGTTTTCTGTTCATAGTCACCTTGGCAGATGAGCCAAACTTCCCTAGAATTCCTCCAGCTAATCAAAGTCGACCACTCCCCTCTCCCTAAAACCCATCTGATGTACTCGTCCCTTTTTGTATCGCTTTGTAAATATTAGATGTAGACATGAAATCACTGTATCCAGGAGCACTCAACTAATCCTGTATCTGAACTTTACAGAATTGTTCTTCCAAAAGATCTGCGCTGGCGTACATTTGCCAGCACTTGAAGCAATCTCCCATGCATCATCCCAAACAGAAATTCTAAATCGTCCTGCGCCTTCTGCAGACACTCAACAAAGAGAATTTTCTGTGAGCTTCAGCCCTACCAGCGTACAGCCACAGATTGCTGAGCACTCTGTCCACTGGATCGTTTATACAGGGTCTTTCAAAAGCAACTGTACACATGGGTATAACGTACGCATGAAAATGAGAGTAAAATGTTAAACAGTTTTGTCTGGAACTGCTTTATTTCCGAGGTATGGTGCATTATGCAGTCTGTGTTAGGCATCACATCATGGGCCAATACAGACTTTGGGCCTCTCGTGTTCACCTGCGTGTCGACTGACATTGCTGCATACACCCTTCTACAACACTCGGATGATTCAAGCACGGAATGCGTTGTATACTTGACTCTGGTGTGGTTCGTTGTAGTCCATGGCGCTGTTGCAGTGAAGCAGCACCAGATATACTATGTGCGTTCATACAGTCGGCAGTTCATAGACGGCAGTCCTTGTGTGCAGTACAAAGGGGTTCACAAATTGTGAATGTGCAGACGTGCAGTTTCTTTATGGAGCAGCAGAAGACAACACACGAGCAGCAGGGCGACGGTATGTGGAATGTTTCCAAACGGAAGAGTACCAAACCATCAGACTCTCACAGCTGTGGACAGGTGTTTAAAGGAATATGGCATTCGTGGTGCACTGCAGACAGGCTGGCCTCAACACAGTGGAGTGGGTGTTGTGGAGATCCTGGAAATGGTAGATGAAGATTCCACTGTAAGTACTCGCCATATAAGTACTATTGTAGGGCTTCCTCGATCAACTGTATGGCACCTGTTTCAGAGATAGCAATTCCACCCATATCACCTACAGTAGGTACAGGAGATGACATCAGTAGACAACCCCAGATGTCAGGACTTCTATCACTGGTTGCTTTATGGGCATACTGCTGATCCACTCTTTGATCATAGGGTACTTTTTATGGATGAGAGCCTCTTTGCCTGAGTGGGTATCGTGGACCCTCACAAAAAGCACATGCAGTTGTATGACAATCCTTGTGTGACTACAGTGTGAGAATATCAACATTTTCAGTGAAATTTGGTGTGCTATAGTCGTTACTCGTACTGCACGTTACTCTACAGCGCGTGACTGGCAGTGCGTGTCAATAGATTTTGGACCATGAATTGGGTGGTCTACTTCATCGCTGCCTAATCGCTACCCAAAGCAACTTACAGTTTATGCACGATGCTGCTGCTGCACATTTCAGAGAGAACCTCAGTGTTGGTTGTGCCAACAGATGTATAGGTCGTCCAGGATTGGTTACTTGGTCCGCCAGATCTCCGCATCTTAACCCTCTGCACTTCTATCTTTCAGGCCATCTTAAGGAGCTCCTCTATGGTGTTAAGACTGGGAGTGTAGCACAACTACAGCAGCAAACTGAAAACGGCTGTGCCGCCACGCAGAATGAGATGAAAGTAGCCTGCAGAATTCCGAGAGCGGTGAGACGGCGAGCACGTCACTGTCACATGGACATCATTTTGCACATGTCTGGTGTAAATATGCTCTACTTAGATGTGCTGAATTTCGGACACCTTCTTGTCGTTGTTTTCTGAGAAGAATTTATTTTGTGTTGCTTGTCGTGCACTTGTGATCCCTACTCTGCTGCCTAACTCGGAAGTAAAACAATTTCAGACGAAACCTTATTTAATATTTTACTCTTATTTTTGATGCCTACATTCCACCTACGAAGTGTATGCAGTCACGTTTGAACCACACCGTGTGTACAGAGAGAAAAAGAGAGCTCCTACCAAACCTCCCTGGGACACTCATGACCATACCTTGGCCTGTGAACATTCCCTGCTCCATGTGTGTATAAAACATCATTGCACAGTATTCTCTTAATGAACAATGGAGATATTTCGAGATATCTTCTCTGATTTTGCTTCTGTGTTAACATCAGCTACAACGTCTCTGACGGACTCATTTCCCCATCTGAAGCTCGCAAAATTCGTAAACTTCGCTACATGCCTCCAAATTTGCTAGATTCGAGACATGTTCAGAAAAAGACGATCACGTCAAACGACGAACAACAAACGAATATTTTGAGCGAAAGCGAGCAGCGATACAACAGCCAAATGATGACGTTTGATACGTGCATAACCAATTGAGATAATATTTCTGACATAGAGTGCTTGTTAACTATCAATAAGTATGCAAACGGTCACTTCATGTATCCCACCTTTCCCACAGCATTGGTAAGAAGCAAGAATTTGACGCAATAGTCTACGATCTCAGGACTGTCACTTCGAAAACCGTTGAAAAGTTTGCATTAAATTTCCTTTGTCTCCTAGCCACGTTAGGTGGTTACACATGTTGGAGCTTGACTCTGCTCGCAGCCGTAAAGGATTTAATTAAGACACACTGCCGCGAGAGCACGCATTCACACATTTGTGCTGTATGTTTGTACAGTAACTACCTGGAAATATCTACAGCTGTCTTATTTGATGTTATGGGGTGAGAAATGTTTGTTAATTACATAAGGGGCGATAGACTGTTTCTATTTGATGGCGTTGGTACAGCGTTTGCGCAAAGTAGCGCGACTCCAGTGGTGGTATATAAACACTGACATGTAGTCAAGCGATTGGTGTGGCATTCGTGTCTTTGTGATGTGAGTATGGCAAATGAACAGTGGCAACATTATTACCAAGTGTGTCATAACAGCATCAATGTGCTGTTATTCTTTTCTTGGCTGACTGACACCAGTAGACATCCATCGGAGAATGATGGTGCAGCACGTCTGTCAAAGACCACTGCTGTGGAATGGTGCGCCAAGTTCCGCGCTGAGCATGACTCGGCATGAGCCGCTGGTTGGTCTGGGATACCAGCCACATTCGTTGTGTATGAGTCACATGGGAGACACTCGAGCACCCATCCTACAGTCCTCATGTGACTATCTCTCCTTTGGTCGGTCCATTAAAAAAGGCCTTGAATGGTCGGCAGTTCCTGTAGGATGAGGATGTGCAGCAGGCAGTTGCAGACTTCTTCATGCAGCAGAATGCGGTGATTTTCCAAAGGGAAATATTCAGCATTGATTACCTCAATGCTCAGATCGATTTTGCCTGATTGGCATACCGATCCTGGACCATATGGACTTTGAACAGAAACATTTTGATTACCCCTTATACTGCTAGATACTAAAATTGCTTTAATGTTGTGCTGGCTGCACACAACAGATTATATAGTCTTCCACGTGCAATACTTTAAATGTTATGTAATAATGATGCCTATAAGTGTAAGTTAACATTGGCTGCTGCGAACAATATTACACAAGTAATTTCTACTACTTTCTGTGTGTTTCAGGGTAAAAACATGAATGACCAGCTGCTCAATGGATGGATTAAGGACATGAAACATGTGAGAGACATGCTGCACACGAAATTAAGGGGTTGGGAACGCGATGTTCAGTATATCAGGGAGCAGGTAGCGAACTATGCGCTGGAAGAAGACAAGAAGGTTCCTGGAAGCTACATACTTAGGTACTGTAAACGCTGTGTACATTCGAACTTTTTTCCAACTCTTTATAGTTGAGGAATGTTTATTTTACTTTTCTCCATGGGTTACATACTTTACTGTTATAAGAACTACTGAGATCATTTAATTCACAATAGAGTAAATATGTGGCTTGTGGATCATGGTGAAGGAGACGGTTACAGCATCAACTCATTTACAAAGCCCTAGGATCCCATGTACCCTTCAGTACCTTCATTTTTCTTTTGTCTTAAATGGGCCGCATATTGCACTGCAGATGAGCGGAGCAGACCGTTACAACGACAAGCGTTACCACCGGTACGGCAGCGAAGCATCTCAACAAATGAGTGAGTAAAGTGTGAGCGTTTACTTACACTGAAACGACTGAGATACTGGTGTAGGCATGTGTATTCAACCACAGAGATATGTAAACAGGGAGAATGCGGCGCTGCGATGCACAACGCCTATTTAAGACAGCAAGTGCCGGTCCCAGCTGTCAGATCGCTTATTGTTGCTACAATAGCAGGTTATCAAGACTTAAATGAGTTTGAACGTGATGTTACAGTCGGCGCACGACCGATGGGACACAGACACTTGGAGGTAGCGATTAAGTGTGGATTTTCCCATACAGCAATTTCACAAGTGTGAATATAGGGAATCCGGTAAAAATTCAAATCTCTGACATCGCTGCGACCAGAAAAAGATCCTGCAAGAGCGGAACCAACGACAGCTGAAGAGAATCGTTCAGCGTGACAGAAGTGCAAATGTTGCGCAAAATGCTGTAGATTTGAATGGTGGGTCATCAACAAGTGTCAGCATGCGAACCATTCAACTAAACATCGTCGATTAGGGCTTGTGGATCTGAAGGCCCACTCGTGTGCCCTAGATGACTGCCAGATGCGAAGCTTTATGCCTAGCCTGGGCCCGTCAACACTGACATTGGACTGTTGATGACTGGAAAAATGTTTCCTGGTCGGATGCGTCTTGTTTCAAATTGTATCGAGCAGGTGGACGTGTACAGGGACGAAGACAACCTCGTGAATCCATGGACCCTGCATGTCAGCAGGGTACTGTTCAATCTGGTTGAGGCTGTGTAAAGGTGTGGTGTGTGTGCAGTTGGAGTGATTTGGGACCCCATATACATCTAGATACGACTCTGATGTACGTAAGCATTGTGTATGATCACGTGCATCCATTCATGTCCATTGTGCATTGCGACGGAGTTGGGCAATTCCAGCAGGACAATGCGACACCCCACACATCCAGAATTCCTACAGTGTGGCTCCAGGAACACTCTTCTAAGTTTGAAGACTTCCGCTGGCCTCCTAACTCTCCAGACATGATCATTACACAGCATATCTGGGATCCCTTACAACATGCTGTTCAGAAGAGATCCTCACCTCTTCGTATGGATTTATGGGCAGCTCTGGACGATTCATGGCGTCAGATCCCTCCTGAACTACTTCAGACTTCAGTCGAGTTCATGCCATGTCGTGTTGCGGCACTTCGTGCTCACGGCGGCCCCACATGATATTAAGCAGGTGTACCAGTTCCTGTGGCTGTTCAGTGTATACATGGTGGCCAGAAGTAGTATGAAAAGCTTGTAAGTACATTGCAGGGTGGTTTGTGCTGAGAAATAATTAAAAAAAAATTTCTATGCCTTGCGCTGTTTCCAATTTAATTACCATTGACGTTAGTGAACCAGGTCGCCCTTCTGTAGATTGCATCGCCATACGTGTTCTACTTTTGGTTTCCTTAAACACAACAAGAGAGGAGTACAAAAATTGTACGTGGGAACCAGAGTCATAGGCTGAGCAGTATTGTGCTCTGTCATCAACGCTATGAGAGTAACTGACAGTAATTGTATCACGCGGGTCACTTCAATTTGTGCACACAACGGGTAGCTTCAGTGGTAGTTAACTCTGAAGCAGCACCACTTAACGAATTCCCTTCTTAAAAATTATTTCTCAGCGCAACCTAGCATGCAACGCCCTTACATGCTTTTCAGGCTGTTCGTGACCACCCAGTGTAGCAACGCGAAAGTGGATGACGTGAGGAAATGGATTTGGAGCAGCTTCGGCCCCGGGGGGATGCGTGAAGCCAGGCACGTGGGGGAGGAGACCTGTGGCTTGTCAGAAGCCAAGGTCAACAGGCGGCACCAGCGCCGTGGCAAATATTTGTGTGATCACTGAGATCACACAGAACGCTGGGTTGAGGAGCCAGAGTGGGGTGTGAGGAGGAGAGGGAGGGTTGGCTACAAAAGGAAGGCATAAATCGCTCGTCGGCTTCCGACCAGATCGACGCGTGAACGCAGCGTCCACACGTCCTCTTGCACCTTGCTGCTCGGGCCCGTGACCTCGGCTGCTGATAGGACTCTGCCATCCACACTCCCCACTGCAAAGGTCAATCACGTTCTATACGGTCCATCCGTGTTTCAAAGTCGTGTCGGTTCCGCATTAAGTGATGTTGCTGTTCGGCCTGGTCACTCGCGACTTATTGCCACTACTGTTCGAACTCACTCAGGTTACGTTCATTGGCTACAAATTGGGAAAGTTTTCCACGTCGTAGTTTCGTTGGTTACCTAACATTTATGGTTACACAATCTGAAGTAACGACTAGAACTGATAAGCCAGAGAATTTTGTTGTTGATAAACCTGTGTGTGTGTACATACTCACCACATGTGTAAATTATCGAATGATGACACTGTATCTGTTTTTATGGAGGGTCGTCGAATTTCTATCAAGTTTAAATTTATTGTCGATACGACTATATAAATTTGTTAGTTAGTTAGTTAGTTACATGTTACATAGATTACTTGAACAATTTTTTAAATGACATGATGTGGAATGAGTCAGTCTTCAGGATAAGTATACGTGACTACTGTTAACACTGATTCCTACTCATGCAACTAGACATGAAACTAGTGTCATCTTTTATTTTTCATTTTTCACTGGCTATCAGTTTTTACAGAGAAATTCGTCGGTGGATTAAGAGTTGTCCAAGAGAAATGATTTCGATTTAGATTTAAAACTTGCTTTGCTACCTCTCACTCGGTTTTTGTTATTGGAGAAATGATCAAAAATTGTTATTGCAGCATATGGAACTCCTCTCTGGACCTCTGACATTCTAAACGCCATTAACTGTGCGCTAAAATTCTACTTCAAAAGTATACGTGATAAATATTTCCAAGTACTATACTTTGTCTATAGATCAGAGATTAATTATTCACAACTTGAACTTTCAACAGGAAAATTTGTTCATGGTCTTAGCATCTCTGTTGTGCAGTTTACAATTACAAATTTTATACTATTTCAATCATATTTTGTCTTCTCTTCTGATTGCAGCATTCAGAATTTATGTATGTTTAATGGACTTGAAACTATGGGCAAAATTATGTAAATTTAACGCTGAAGAGTATAAATAGGTAGTAACATATAATGATATCACAATCTAGATCGGGTATGTAGTTACTAGTATTCCTTGCCAACACGTTCTGCAGTGCTGCTAGTGTATCTGTCCTTGTGTATAAGTTATGGTGAAATTAATTAATTTCTAACTAAACTGACTCTCTTATCTTATTCATGAGAGTTGTGCATCATATGATTATCTCAGTCGATGAAGTTCATGAAAACCTGCTTGGGTACCGAAAGCGTTAAAGCGCTGCTCCCTGGAATCGTGTCGGCGCGCCAGCCACAGATCGAATCCGCCAAGAGGATTAACGATGGGGGCCAGTGTGTCGGCCAGCATGGATGTGGTCTTTAGGAGCTTCTCCACATCCCGCTAGGTGAATACTGGGCTGGTCCCCACGTTCTGCCTCAGTTACGTGGCTCTCGGACATGTGAAGACATTCGCACTATTCCATGGATTACACTAGATGCAGACAGCTGGGGTACACTAATTTCTTTCTGGGGGGTATGGGGTGGCGACAGGAAAGGCATCCGGCCACCCCAAACCCCCGCTCCCCCCCAAACATTAACATGCCACATCCAATTAACCAGTAGGCCCCGCAAGTCGGGATACATGCTTAGGAAAGAGAGAGAGATGGAGTTCATGAAAGTAAACGATATGGTTGTCGAAGCTGTTTGTTGCCATGATTACATTACACCCAGATCAGAATAACAAACTGACTGACGTCTAGCTGGCTGTTTAAAGAGCTGCTACCATAGCTACAGCCAATCAGAGAACGCTCTTGGCGGCGACTCCCTGTTCCGTTCACCGTTGTCAAACTACCCTTCTACTGCAGGTAGCGGCTACTGTGACCAGCTGCTGACGATGGTCACGGCCGATAACGTAAACAGTTGTCGTCCCTTTCGTTGTGTGCTTTGTTTCTCTGTGAGGTGAGTTTATTTTCTCCTACAGAATGTCTGAATCTTGTAGCGAAAGTGTGCATAAGATAGTGGCTGCTAAATCGAAAATTCAGCGATCTTGCCATATTTTGCGTGGTCAGACGCTTGAGTTTGTTGCTCGATGCGGGAATATTTCGAGAAGGAGAGGGACCATGGTGCAACCCTATTGCCTCTAACGAAGGTAGTCGAAAGCACTGCATAAAAATATGTTCGTCTAAATCTGTAAGGAGAAATACTGTGCAGTATTGGAAGAGCCAGGTTCGTCCAAACTGCAGACACTCGGCAAAAAGAGAAGGACAGCACCAAAAATCCTGTGCGTCACTCTTCGCGAGGCAGAGTTATTCAGTTTCAGCAAGAAGTTTTTCTTAACGGTTGTCAGAGCTCTCGGATTTGGGCACAAAAAAACTAATGGTACCGATAATTATAACTGAAGAGAGCTGACATCGCAGCGTGGCATTGTCAATTCTTAAGAAATAGCGTTAAAGTGCCGTTTGAAGACAATGTTTGGTTCGTCGGAACCTGTATAAACGCCGGTCATTCCGTCACAAAAAAAGATGATAGCACATGTGGAAGTTCTGCTCTTCTCGTGGGAAAGGGCGCAAGAATTATGGTCTTGCATGCCTGGAACTGCACCTGGTTTCGTCCCCCACTGTCTCCTCGCTTACAAATCGAGGAAATCAAGCGACAACCATGAGGAAATTGACCACGATAGTTTTCAGGAGGGGCAGCTATTGGGCAAACTTAAATCGGCGCTCTGGCATTTTTTTATGGATAATGCCCCATAGCATTCAATTATTAAAGGCTCCAACGATGGCAACGAAAACATCCGACGCCTTTGAATGGTTGAAACGCCACAATGTGAAAATTCGGGACACTTCATGTGACGTGGAACTCATGAAAATAGTGAAAAAAATGAGCCACTATTTCAACAGTATGTAGGTAGCTAAACACCGTGGGCATAGTGTTCTTAGGTCACACTATAGCACTGCCGCATCAGCGCAATCGAAATGGTTTGGACACAGATTAAACATTACGTGGCAACAAATAACAAAAGCCGCACTGTGGCAGAAATTCCAAATCTGTTGGAGTCACCTTGGCACATCCTGGGCTGTTGTTCTCATTGGCAGTTTCCACATGTCTACATCCTCAGTGGCCTTCAGTATGTCTTACCTCATACTCAGCCGACTCTGCTCGTGCACTGTCTTAACATTAATGAAGTTCCATTCCTTTTACAGCAGCCACGACACCTCCCTCTCCCCTAAAATAAGTCATCAGCATTTATGCACTGTGTCGTTAATTCCTTCAAATTCACAAATACATTCATTTTTACATTATGTTTCTTAGAACATATTTACATAGTATACACATTTCTTTCAGCAATCTGTTCTTTAAGGACCTTATCTTCTCCTTTGTGAGGATGTGTCTCATTGATGACAATATCATCTGTTATTCTCAGTCAAGAAAATTCTTGTGTATTAACTGCAGTATCCATAGTACATACTGACTGCCAGTTAATCACCACCAAAACAGACTGTAAAAAAACTTCTATATGTATCCACAACATGGGCAATGAGAGAAACAGCAGCCTATAAGTGTTACTGTAATTAACGTAACCCTATGTAGGTAACTATGGAATAGTGTTGAAATTGTAGCTCATGATCCATTTTGCTGTCAGCTGCTCCACATACTCAAGTCTTTTCCCTGCCAACATCAGCTCATGTAACGTAGTCACTACATAACTAAATTGTAATTGTAATGGTATGTCAGTTAAGTTTAACATATTCTCCATTTGTTCACAACAGTCGAGTTCCATTGTAATACTCGGGACCATGTCCTTGCTTGTGAAATTGGTCTGTATTATTCTTCACTGGATGTGCACAAGCGATCCCTAAGGTTTGGACTGGAAACATATTGCCTAGTAGGACGAGCCTCATTTCAAATTGTATCGAGTGCATGGACGTGTACAGGTACTACAGTAGGGTACTATTCAAGCTGGTGGAGGCTCTGTAATGGAGTGCAGTTGGAGTGACATGGGACCTCTGATACATCCAGATACGACTCTGACAGGTGAAACATACATAAGCATCCTGTCTGATCACCTGCATCCATTCATGTCTATTGTGCATGCCGACGGACTTGGCCAATTCCAGCAGGACAATGCAACACCTCCAAAATTACTGATCTCTGCCATTGCATTTCTGGGTGTCAATACCAGGGAGCCTTGTTCGAAGTGCACTGTGTGGCTTGTCATCTGTGTCCAAGGCTCAAGTGTAGCAGCATTAGCTGGTGCATGCTCTCAGTCTGGAGTCGATCTACGAACTAGGAAGGGGCACATGATCTGTTGAAGTGCTCAGGTAGTAACGACCTTGTGTACTGCTGTTGTGATACCAGGACCGTGAGTGATGAGGGCACCTGTGAGTTGCGACCCCTGACTGCAGGCTGTTTCTTCATCTACCACTTCTTCATGTTGTGCACCGCAATTCTGCCCAACGTCACTGCGGAGCTGTCGTGTGATGAGAAGGTCGTCACATGCCGTCTTATCCACATTTCACTTCTTCTATTGACAGAGAACAGCGACGCCCAGCGTTGACATCATATGATTTTCTTATGGGTGGGCGAAGAAAACTTTTGAGACACACCACAGCTCAGGATCGACATGCAAAGTCTCAGGGGGTGGCAAAAAGGGCGTCATCTAAATCACAGCTTTCCTTGGGGAGTTGATTCCCAAGCTTCTCGCAGTCGAAAACGGCAGTTTGCAGTGAGATTAACATGACGATGTTCTTGAAAAGCTTTGACTCTGCTCACACCCAGTATATGATTTAATCCTTATCTAAGAACATCATTGACCATAAATCCCAATGAACATCAAATTTTGCTCTGGTGTTTTGGGTGAAATCCCTGCTAGAGATCAGGTGGAACTGCAGGGGTGCTGGGGGGGGGGGGGGGTTGCCTAGCTGCAGGTGCCTAGGACTCCTTCACAGATAGTCTCTGTACAGATAGATTAAAGTGCTCTACGAAGGAGGGTGAATAGCAGCGAGGATGTTGTTGAATGGAGTAAATGTAGAAGTAGGTTTTGCCATTTTATTCACACATGTGTCAATGAACCATTCCTGTGTGATCACACCATGGGAGGAGACGAAACAGGAGGGCTGAAAAGGGTTAATCATCCTTTGCTGCTTGAGGTCACATTCTTTGATTGGTTCTGAACGCTCCATGGTGGTTTGACTGTTCACAGAAGACCAAAAATTGTGGATGCACTGCAATCGAGAAAGGTGCGATGACGTTCAGTGAGGTTGCTAGCGCACAATGTCCCTAGAGAAGCGTCGGATCTTCCGGCAGGTATCACCAGTCTCAGTGGCGTTCAAGAAAGTCGCCTTGTGGCACATATCAATGCAAACTTTGGTTTTCGACCGCGAAATTTGTTAGCATCAACACGCTACGGAAAAAGTCGTTTTCAATGACGCCCATGCTACCGCCTGACTATTTATGTGTCGATTCTGAGTGGCGTTGGAGTAGTAAGTGGGTACACTGGGTGCACTCGTAAATAACTTAATGAGGTTTTTCATTTTCTTATAAACTTAGGTAGAGCACACTAGCCGCTTCCTTACAAACATTTTTTATAAACGGATCACTTGAGCCTGCAAACCAAAACACCCACAGAAAAGACACTTCAAAAATTTTCAACCAAAATTTTATGCTGCGAATCATACGTCAGATTCTGCAGCCCCCAAAATGAAAAAGTCACACAACAAACTCCTGATCATGAAATTCGTTATCATTATTTTTAGTATTTTTCATTCCTTTATATTTTAGTTTAATGTCACTGTCCTTAAAGAAATTGGAAGTCCCAGTTATCTATTATTTAATTATACCTTTCTGCAAAATAAATTTAAATTTATCGTTGAGCCCGAGAGAAATTTTATCTCCGTATCTAGTTTTTACACATTCACAATGAGTAATGTAATACCACTCATTTACTTCAAGTTCACTAATCTTTCCAAACAAATTAGAATGGCTTGCATTATTTGGCTTCTTTCGTAGAGTGTCCATTTATATAGAACAAAATTTTAATAAACTTATGGGAGTGACAAGTCGATAGTCGACAGGACACGGAAACATTCTCTTGGTGAGTGAGGTTCAAAAAAATGATTCAAAAGGCTCTGAGCACTATGGGATTTAACATCTATGGTCATCAGTCCCCTAGAACTTAGAACTACTTAAACCTAACTAACCTAAGGACATCACACAACACCCAGTCATCACGGAGTGAGGTTCTTTGGAGGAAACAATCAGTGTTCATTTCCCGCCTTAACGTATGTATGTATGGTGTTTGTGCGGTACAATAACAGTGGTTATTCGCAGTATAAAATCCACCCAAGTGTTTTCCTTTATGTAGTGAAGTTACTCCTACATAAGTGGTGACCCCGTAACTAAGCGGTGTGACAGTAGACAAGTTTCTTTAGATATTTTCCGCGACGTCTCGTATCGACATGTCGTCTGCACAGAAGCTCTTCCGCGACATCGACGGCGTCATCCAGAATATCAAGAAGGAGCCCGACACGATGCAGCAAACCCGTCAGTACAACCAGCCCACAGGACAATCCGAGATCAGACCAAATGTGCTCGCGTTTTCATCACCCGCGTCGGTGCCGCTCCCACGAGTATCCCACTATCCGTTCGCCCGTTATCGTGGTCCACCCGCGTCGCGGTTACTAATTCGGCCCCCACCTTTCGTTCCCGAACGTCCGGAAAATTGGTTCGCTATTATGGAGAACATTATCGTGCAGCAACAAAAAGTCGATGATTTTGAACAGTTCACGCTAGTGATATGCAGCCTGGACCAACGTGCGTCGTCAGTGGTATCGGATATAATTATGCAACTCCCACCACAAGAAGCCTACGCCACCCTCAAGACGGCGTTAATTTCGCGTTGCACAAAACCTGTGGACCAGCGGATAACACAGCTCCTGTACCACGAGAAACGCGGTGACAGGTCACCTTCAGACTTTTACCGGCATTTACGTGCTATGTTGGACACTTCCGTGTTGTCAGACACATTACTTGTGCACATCTGGCGACAGCAGTTACCTCCGCAGGTGTGCTTAACCTCAATTGCTTACGAGGGCCGGCCATTAAGCGAGTTGCTGCAAGTGGCTGATAGAGCGCCACAGTGGCCGCCGCCGCAACCACCTCGGCCAACGACACCAACCGAGCACGGCCGGAGCCGATCGACGCGGCGCTTCCAGCTTGTGTTGCCACGACCGCACGACGAGCGCCGGACGCGACCGAAGATTGCCGATCTCTCCGGACTGCCATCGATCAGCTGACCGCCCAGATGCAGCGGCAAGAGCCACGCGACGTTTCGGCGGCTGACACACACATGCGTCGTCGCCACCTCTGCGCCCGCCGCGTCACGTAAACAACGGCACCGGTTATTGCTGGTTCCACCAGCGTTTCGGCTCGCAAGCGACGAAGTGTAAGGCGCCGTGCTCGCACCCAAACGCATCCCACGTCCTGCTTTACGCGCAGCTGACTGTGACAACAAGCAACTGCGCCTAAACTCACAGACGCATGGGAAGAGAACACCCCCGTTTCATCACGAGCCTGCTTTATGCGGCTCGACTTCTCCCACAGCTGTAAGGTACGCAGCTTCACAAAGACTTTTCGTTTCTGATCGCTCTACAGGATGGATGTTTTTGGTTGACACCGGCTCGGATTTCAGCACTCTGCCTGTAAATTTCTTCCCTTCAGACAAACGTGCTGAAGAGACCACTTTGAAAGCAGTCAACGATTCAGTCATCCACACATATGGACAGAAAACGCTGGCAGTGGACATTGGGCTACCATAAAAATGCAACTGGACCTTCGTTATGGCCAATATCGACCAACCTATACTAGGTGCTGATCTCGTAGCAAAACAAGCATTGTCCGTGGATTTACGCAAGTCACAACTCGTCCATTCTGCCAATGGATGGGTTATCCTGGGAATACAAGGACGTCCGACCTCTCATGCACGCCCAAGGGTAGATAAGCTCAGTGCACCCACCTGGGAGGACACCATAGCAAAGAAGGAATCTGACTTGCAGCTGACTCAAATGACATTAAAACAGTTGACGGCACAGCAACAGGCTTCTGCTGTTTCAACTGTGAAGGCGACACCCAAACCATGACATGGAACAAGAAAGAACAGGGCGAAGCATGAGACGGTGCACCACATCCGTACAGGCCCACCAGTCTCCTCACGCATTCACAGGCTTGTACCTGATCGTTTGCGGGAAACCGAGACCATTTTCAACGAGATGCTACAAGAAGGAACTATACAGCCATCCAACAGTCCGTGGTCCTCTCCTCTGCACCTCACCCATAAAAAGAATGGGTCATTGCGCCCGTGTGGTGATTATCGAGCTCTGAATGCCTGAACTGTTTCAGACAAATGCCCTGTGCCACATATACAGGATTTCACCCATTCACTGGCCGGGGCGACCATATTCAGTGTGTTAGATTGCCGTAACACTTATAATCAGATCCCAATGGCAGAGCAGGACATACCAAAAACCCATTCGGACTGTTTGAATTTTTGGTGATGCCATTCAGGCTGAAAAGTGCTACCCAAACATGGCAACGGCTTCTAGACAGCGTGCTAAGAGGGATACCATATTGTTTCGCCTATTTAGACGATATTCTGGTGTTTTTGGGGAATGTTTCTGACCATCAGAAACACGTAAACCAAGTGCAAAGCAGGCTTAGTGCTCATGTAATAACACTTAACAAGGACAAGTGCGTGTTTGGGGAACCCTTGGTGACCTTCCTGGGTTATAAAGTGTCAGCCCAGGGCATTTTCCCACTGCCAGAGAAGCTGGAGTTGTTGCGTACCCTACTACAGCCTCAAAACTACCACGATCTCCGATGATTCCTAGGAATGATAAATTTCTATCGTCGCCACCTCCCTGGAACAGCAGCAATCCAGACGCCACTGAACAATGCCTTGGTCGGACACAACAAAATTGGCAAGTGCCCAATCCCATGGAACCTGAGATGGACTCTGCTTCGAAGTCACTGCAAAACAGCCTTCACAACGCAGTGGGGCTTGCACATCCTGCAGCAGGAGCTCAGCTAGCCCTAGTAGTGGACGCAAGCCAAGTTCCTATCAGTGCAGCACTGCACCAGAGAGTGAAGGGTCATTGGCAGCCACTAAGTTTCTTCTCACTAAAACTACAGATGAGTTAAACTCGTTGGAGTGCATACGACAGGGAACTACTCGCAATGTATGAAAGTGTCAAGCACTTCTGCCCTTTCGTTGAGGGCAGGCAATTCACCATATACACCGACCATAGCCGGCACTGCAGTCTGGAACCGCGAGACCGCTACGGTCGCAGGTTCGAATCCCGCCTCAGGTATGGATGTGTGTGATGTCCTTAGGTTAGTTCTAGGGGACTAAGGAGCTCAGACGTTGATTCCCATAGTGCTCAGAGCCATTTGGACCATTTTACACCGACCATAAACATCTCGTGGCAGCTTCCTACAAAATCAGCGATTCATGTTCCCCCCGCCAGGCCCACCATATCGAGTTTATATGCCAGTTTTCAACAGACGTGCGTCACATCCATGGTGCCGACAACATTGTGGCAGACTATTTCTCGCGCACTAACGGGATAAGTCCAATGTTGGCTTATTCTGAATTGGCAAGGGCACAGGCTTCAGATGCACAGCTGCAGTCCTTGTTGGTGGACCCATACACTGGCCTACGTTTACTTCTGGACGCCCCCTGCAGCCCAGTTAAGGTATGGTGCGACACCTCCACAGTTAGATCACGCCCATACATCACCCCCCAGTTCCAACGAAAGGTATTCGACAGTTTTCACAACCTGGCACACCCAGTAACCAATGCCTCAGTGAAGCTAGTGATGACCATTTTGTGTGGCCTTCAATCAAGAAAGATACACAGGAGTGGGCCTGCAGCGGCTTTCAGTGCCAATGTAGCAAAGTGGGACGCCACGTTCATGCTCCAGTAGGACAATTCCCAACCCCAACAGCACGTTTTCGGCATGTACACATTGACTTGGTTGGACCCCTCCCCCTTTCAGAAGGTTACAGATACTTGTTTACGGCAGTGGATTGTTGCACACGGTGGGCAGAGGCTACACCAATCAGGGACATTTCTGCAGAGACTACTGCAAGGGCATTCTTGGAAACTTGGGTAGCTCGTTTTGGGTGCCCATTTTTCGTTACCACCGACAAAGGATGCCAATTCGAGTCGACACTGTTCCAAGAACTGACGGAACTCTGTGGCTTCCAACAAAACCGGACAGCTAGCTACCATCCGGCCAGCAACGGTTTGGTGGAAAAGTGACACTGGACTTTAAAGGCTGCCCTGATGTGCCACGAGGACTCATAGACTCAAGCGTTGCCATTGGTTTTGCTGGGGTTACGGACTGCATTAAAAACGGACATCAGTTGTTCCTTGGCAGAGTTGGTGTACGAAGAACCACTACGTGTTCCAGCAGAATTCCTTGCACCAGTTGCTCTCCCAGATGAGACACAACTACCCCACCTCTTGCAACAAATGAGGAAGCAGGCAGAGATGCTGCGTGCAGCACCGGTGTCTCAGCATGGCACGCACCCAGTGTTCATACACAAGTTCTTCGATACTTATTCCCACATCATGCTGCGCACAGACCTGGTACGTCATTCGTTGCAGCCACCGTACACTGGACCATACCAAGTACTAGGATGGGGCACACACGCAATGGATATCCTCCTCCAGGGAAAGTCAACCAAGGTTTCCATTGAGCAGGAAAAACCCGCTTGGACAATGGCAGCACCAACTGCAGTCTCACAGACAACTTCTGACACAACTCGCAACGAACCCACACCTTCCACAGAGCCAGACAGCTGTGACCCTCTGAAGCTCCACACTAGGGGACCCAATGCAGCAGCGGAATCATCAAGCAACACCCACACCCACACTATCTGCACTTGGGCAGGCCGAGAGGTGAAGTTTAAATACCCCACCATACCGGGTGCTCCGCACTTCAGGGGGGGGGGGGGCTGTGTGGGAGTGACAAGTCGATAGTTGACAGGACACAGAAACACTCTCCTGGTGAGTGAGGTTCTTTGGAGGAAACAACCACTGTTCGTTTCCCGCAATAACGTATGTATGTATGGTGTTTGTGCGGTACAATAAAAGTGGTTATTCGCAGTATAAAATCCAGGCAAGTGTTTTCCTTTATGTAGTGAAGTTATTCCTACAAACTTTTAAATTTTTAATCTTTATAAATATGACTAAAGTGTGGGATGAATTTAAATTTGACATCTTTGACAAGAGAAGTAATAAGTATCTTTTCTTCCACTTCACTTTCTATTAGCCTTATCATTGATTCGCCATTCAACTTTTGAATATCTCTGCAATTTATAGTGAAGCCATTTACCTTCATCTCTGTCTTTTTATAATATTTCTCATAATCGTAACTTTTCGGGCTGGTTGAAGCCCAAGCTGTAATCCAGTTATTTCCCAATTCATCAGTCCATTCGCCTAACACACAACTGTTTCCACAGTATTTTTACCATCATCAATATATACTACAGACTCGGTATCAAAATATATAACAGATTCCCCTAGTTTATCTAACATATCATATAATTTGAGTCTCATATTTGATGTAATGAATGCGGTTATGAAGATATTCGTAGCTACATTGTTTTCCACATAATAATGCTTGAAGTTGTACCTCATCTGAACCATCTGTTCTGTGATAAAATTGATATGTAAGTTACCTAATCGATCATCCAGCAGTATCTCACAAACTGCTGTAAATTGGTTACATATGCTGTTTGACTCATATTTTGCCTTCCCAAATTTCCCCAATAATGAATTCAGACATATCTTAGCAACAGTTCGTTTTCCTGGATTTTCCTTTATTCTGTTTGAATCTCAGTCAATATCTATTTTCTCTTTTACTGTTTTGGTATACTTCTCATCAGACTCAAAACCATGCGGACTAGTTTCGAGTTTGTTTTTGAGAAAGTCTTTTACATAATTTTTGAACAACTTGTTGTTTCTGAAATCCCATACTTCATAGACTTCTAAGATTCTATATCCTTTTTCCACGGCCAACTCTGCTTCATCTGTCACCCAAATTCCAATAAAATTTCTTTCTTCACTGCTATGATTGCATTTATTTATTTATTCTTCTGCACATTTGACACACAGGAAATAACAGTTTTTCATTTTCATCTATCTTTATTTTCACAGGTAAAAAGGGTGATAAAATTCTCTAGAAGCCAATATTTTACATTTTATTAAACCATACCAATTTTGAGTATAATATCTTTGTCTACATAGTATTCTCAGATGTTTTCTAGGATAAAAGTCATGAATCTGCACAGTAGTATAAAGGCTATATACGTCAATATATTTTGAGTTAACACCATCTGCTTTAGCTCTTAATTTTATTGCATTTGTTTGGCCACCATAAAAAGCATCTCTTGGATTCAACGATTCAACAGTTTCCGGCAACTGCTTTAATTTCTTAAGCCAATTTCTTCAGCCAATCACATTCTCACATCTCTACCAGATTATACCCAGCGTTTCGTATTTCTGCGCTTCTTCTCAAAGTCTTTTGATGAAGGTCATCCATTGTCTCCTTATTTTTGTTGTTAATCGTTTCACTTTTGAACTATTTTTTACATCCTTGCCAATAAGAGCCATGGTACTGATAAACAGTATTAGTTTCTTTATCAAATCCATCTACTTTTGCACCAGCTATTCTCACATCGCCGCCATTAAGAGCATGCGAGATATTGTTATTGTTTAATCAAGCTATGGATTCTTTGCTATAATTGTCTTTATGTTCTTTATCGAATACAGCGATTTTATTTTCTGGTAAATATTTAGATATGTAAATAGTCATGTAAACTCCAACGATGGTTAAATAACAGAATGTATCAATGTGAGCTATCTCTAGAAATTGTTTTCTCAGTTCCAAGCAACCCGTTCTGAAAATATCTACATCAGAATTAAAGTACTCGTTAATTTCTTTCTTCATATTGAACACATAATTTTCTTTAACTCTGGAGCTATCCCATTTGAGAAATGCTTCTCTATCTTTTGGCTTCATAGTGTCAGCACAGTAATATTCAGTAGCAGCAATTGGTCCTATATAGTTTTCATTTCCTGGCGTATTGAATAAATGTAGGAAATAGCCTTTCTTCAATTCTTTCAAATCAAAATGTTTTGGAAAGCTACTGAGCGTCCTTGGATAAAGTTACTGATATCTATAATTTTTATGCCTTACTGTTTGATTTCCAGTGAGAGGCACCCACTTGCCTTTCTCATACTGTGGCATCAAGCAGTCAGGCCTGCAAGATGAGTGGTTTGCCAAGCGAGTGGAATCTTCCTTAATTTATCGAGCAACATGAATTCTCGTATCTTACTATTTAGTTACAAATTATCCTCCTGTATGAATAATACGCAACGGAAACACGCATCTGACTATCAGTGATTTGTAGAACTCTGACTGTACACTACGCACTGGCAATACCACATTTACCTTTTGTCTTTGATTTAACGGCTTTTATATAAATTCGGGACATTACGATAACATACAATTTAATGAAAAAGGCCACCAATCTCTTTCTTTTCACTATTTGATTTATTCCTAAACACACAAATTCTACAACCTACAACAAAATCACATGAGAAATTCCGCCCAGTGGGCATGGCTTTACGTTAGTGAATCTCTATACTATGGTCTCGTAATCTATTTACCGCAACAGTGCACTCCCTGGATCGGATGGTGGATCTTTTATTATACCTCACACTTCGCCTCTCACAATAATCCTCACGAAACTTTCCTCCAGATCGAGCGATACAGAAGGAACAGGCATACCCACAAATCTTTCGAAACTACCTTGCTACTCCCATGCAAAACACACACACCCAAATTACAAGACATACACAACACAACAATATGAAATATTACACAAAGAACGGTTACAACTTCATCACTTTCCGCTTTCCCACTTCAATCAATATTTATCCCAGTTTCACACGACACTGCCCCACTTTGTAATTCTACTTTCCTCCTGTGAACTCTGGAGATAAACGCACGTCTTCCTGTGCAATGCAAGCCAAGTGGCGTTGCTGGAAAAACGGCCGACTCACCTTGATTCTCTCTCAGAGTTTAAATTTAGCGTCACACGGAATGATATTTCTTAAATACTTCAACTTATGATACACACGCTATTTCTTAAATATTTCAGCTTATTGTACACACGCTATTAATTCTTAAATATTTCAGCTTAATGTACACACGCTATTAATTCTTAAATATTTCAGCTTAAGCTCACGGAAGTATCTCAACTTATAACTACACGTGGGCTCTTTGTGACCGTTGGTTTACTACAATCCCCTTAAAATTACCTGCCTCACTTTGTAATTTTCCCCACAAAAGGTCCTGTGAAAGAGAAATTATTAATTCTAACTACTCTTAAATATTCCACATCCATACCATGCCTCCACTCTTTCATCACGGAGCACAAAAAAAAAAAAAAAACAGGTCTTTACAGCAGAAGGTTCAGCGGCAGAGTGCTGAAACATGGCCGTATTCTGATTCTCTCGCACCTCTCTCGAAGTGGGAGAAGCACCTTGCTACCTTATTGGTCAGCCACATTTCAGACGCTCAAAGCTCTGGTAACTTCCATCTCTTTGGTCTCACCAAAGGTAGCCAAAGGATCGACTCAAAGATGATCATATATTCCGATTCACTATCTGTGGTTAGCAGACGACCATACATTCATTCCTTTCACAGATCTCACCAAACTGGATGTAGGGATTTATTTTGAGGGAGTGCACATGTGATCAATTAAATAAATAGTCATTCTTTCCCACACTGGTATCCGGCTTCGCTATATTAGTTGAAATTAAGTTACTTTTACACAAAAAATGTGTTGTTCTGACAAGAATTTCGTACCTATTTTCAATGTTGGGCGGTACTGTACCCTTTCACCACCGGCTACCCATGCAGAAAAAAATGGCACGGTACTATCCTTGCAATGCGAGGGTAGTTCCGAACATTTTTTTTAAGAAAACTGTATTCGAACAAACGTAGCAAGTCATCAAAGTAACCAGGAGGAGACCTTAGCCCCTGGTGACCTCAAATTGACGACCAAATGTTGTTACTTTACCAAATTGGCAGTTGTTGCATTATTGTACTCTCCACAATCCGGAGTAACGTACACATACTAATTTACAACAATCTACATGACAAATAAAACATCACATCATAGAAATGAAAAAATAATCTTGAGATAAAATTTTGCTTTAGTTACTGGGATCTTCGTTATTTTTATGAGTAATCCAAATTTCAATAATTCTAAAACAAATAAAAAATACTTTCTCTGTTGTCACACATATAGACGACAAGAACTTGCATTTCGACTAGCCTTCGTTACACCTTAATGTGAAATGTCACCACTGTGATAATAAAAATAAGTGGCTTCAGTCAAAACACCAACAAGATTATTACTATGGACGACATCAAAATACATCAGTTAATTCCGATATTTGTTGTGCAATGCAAACTCTAGTCCCCTGTGACAATCTTACTGATCAATGCTACATGAACCGCTACGTTAGTATTACGCCACTGGCTTATAATTAGAGCATCATTGTACCAAATATTCTAATAAACATGCTACGTGAACTTGATAACCCAGAACAGACAAAAAACAAACACTAACTATTCTGAACACAAATGTTGATGAAATACAATTACACTTGCTGTCCCTTCAGGAATGAAACACATAAAAAAAACATTTACACAATTACAAATACATTATTCCCTATCTTGCGAGTCACACGGAAACCTTTCATTCTGTGATTTTCTTGGGGTCAAAAAGTTGCTGATAGTTTTCCTAGAAACACTGTCTCGGTGTCAAAGCTCTCCCATGGTTACCCGGACGAAAGTCTTTAAGTCACTCAAATCAGCATTTTGAACACGCACCGAACAGTAAACTGTATCTCACATTAAACACAAATGTCATAGTCACTGTCAGAGTACCATCCACACGAATCTGTTCGTCCAAAAAAATGGCCCTACAACTACTATTACCCACGGTTCTGTCCTTTCAGTTCATGGTGTAATTAAAAGTCGTAAGTTTCAACAAACAGCACTTATTCCCGCACCAGTTCAAGAAATGTCTCCTACTACAGACGCAAATGTCAATGTCCCACTCTAGTTTCTAGCCTTCATACAATAATTGTTCACCAAACGACAACTGTCCTCTAAGTATACCAAGTGTCCCACGTGTAATTCACAAAGCACACTTAACAAGTCACTGCCAAAAGTTTATGGATCCCACCATTCAGTGGTCAAGACAAAACAAAACGATCGTCCTGTCTGCTAAAGACAAAATCTTTTCCACCACTCACAACGTGGAATCACCAGTCCTTCACTTTCCACATTATGGAAAGTCGCAGTCATCTTGTTTCACGGCTCCACAGTCCAGTACTAGTTATTAGCTGCTGGTAAAAAAAATGCTCGCCGGGCTCTGCCGCGCCTCGTCCATTCTGCAGTAGCGCCGCTGCGCGCGCCGTTGAGCAGAAGAAACCACCCGCTGTTGCCTCCGCGGGATACCTTCCCCAGTCGTAAGGGTGGCGGAACTCATGAATGGCCAGTGGTACGTGCGTGTCGCCCCAGGCCGTTGACCTGCTGTAGCGGGCGCGTGGAGTGTACCCCGTCCGACAGTGGAGTGGGGAGTGCCGCGGCTCTGTCGCCTGTCGCCATGGCATCGTCAGCTCGGCCCGCTAGCGGTATGGGCGTTACGACACCCAATCATTTAGCCTTCCGTGCATCTCGCAACATTACAGACAAAAGGAAATTCTTACATTAAAATTATACACCCTAGTTTTCTACACATACAACATCAACATTTATCTCTTTTCTATAGACAGCCCACACTCGTGCTATTCATTGTACCTGTCGTCCCTCATACAAAACATGAAAGTGTAAAAAAAAAACAAAAGGAATAATAAGCAATCTATACAGCTCATAATTACAATATCAAATAGTAGGCTACTCTAACATCCTATCACAGTGAAAGTATTAGAAACTTTATCCTAAAACTACAATATACAATGTACTTTTGTGCTTGTGACACACTGAAATTAATACCCCTTGAAAGTGTTCTAACAAAAAAATAAGAATAATCTACATAGCTCACAATTACCTACCACATGTTATTAAATATTAAACTACTTTCACATCCTAACACAACAAACATTTTTTAGAAACTGATGACTCTAAATCTACAACATACAATGCACCTTTGTGCTTGTGACAGATTGAAATTAATACCACTTGAAAGTGTTCTAACAAAAAAATAAGAAATAATCTATACAGCTCACAATTACCTAACACAGGTTATTAAATATTAAACTACTTTAACATCCTAAGACAATAAACATTTTAGAAACTGGTGACTCTAAATCTACAACATACAATGCACCTTTGTGTTTGTGACAGACTGAAATTAGTATCTCTTTATACATTTTACATTTTACATTTTATTATATATAACAACATTTCTAGGACATGTATGAACCATCCACATGATGTCAAATCCTGACCTGCCATCGAGGTTCATCCAAATCAAACAATACACAATAATGTTTTAGTTACAGATCGGTAGGATCCCCTTTACAGGAGTGGGCGCATTGATCTCACTACTCTACGACTCTCACTCACCAGACATCACATTTTCCTTCTCATTCAATCCATTAATACACTAACAGAATAGGTCTAGAAGTCAGTTAACCTTAACACCACCACACTCACGACAACATACCATACCTTTGCTCCCTTATACTCAACCACATAACACATGAAGCTGTTCCGGAGATAGCTTTCCAGTCTCCGAATTCGTCCTTTCACTCTGGCACCTCTCTCCATCGGCTTACCTCCGCATTCACTTCATGCTAAATATCAACTTAGAATTGCGACATTTCATCTAAGAAACAAAAATACACAAATTATTCAACCTGCAAAATAACTGTACACATTCTTGGTACCGTTTTGATTAGTTATCCTGGTACCAGGCTTCAACAACAACAACAATAAATATTATTTTTGCCAAATCGCAAATTTTATGCTAAGAATTAGATCTACACTTATATCACATCTTACGTCAGTATTCCACAACGTTCACCATCTGGGTCTCATACTCCCTTTACGTCCTTTCACATTGTGCAGTTGTCCTCATCTCTTCATTCGTATTTCGGCTCTCCGTCCGTCCATTACTCCATCATTTCCTGGTCTTCCTTCATCATTGGCATCAATCTCTATTGCAGCATACACAGGCCTCTCTGTAACATACATCTAAGACATCTCCACATTATTCAATTCCACTCACCTTTATTTACCACTGTGTCATCACGTCGAATCTCTATTTATTAATCACACTGCTTCACGTCGCTTCTCTATCTACCATCTTTATTCACTCATAAATCATCACGTCGTTTCTGCTTGATCCTTATTCATACGACAAAAAATACGTACATACACCACTCTGTCGACTCCTGTTCATGACTCATTTGACCAGTCTATTCCGTCATACTTCCTGACATCCCGCCTAAAAATTCTTATGTTCGATTTGACCCTGCACAACGTTACACACTACAAATAAATACACTGACTATACCATTAAATTGCCTACTTTAGATCTATCCTTAACTTTTCCATAATTTGATGTTAGAAATGTGATGAAGCCCACGAGATTGTTTTCCCTTGCTCGTCTCAATCAGTACAGCATTTTCATGGACAATCCGCCTCACTCTGAACGGTACACTATACACAGTAAAGAATTTGCTAGTTAGGAATCTAAGTTTACATGAAAATTAAATGTGTGCAGAGAATATACAAGCTGGGAGAGATGGGACAGCCCAAGTGTTAGAAACTTTGGTGCTAGTGGCCTCTTTCCCGAACACCAGATTCCGAACAACCATACACAGCACTTCATTATAACTGTCACCACGACAATGACATCAGATGGCATCTAATTTAAAAACTTCGATCACAATGTTGACTCTTTGCATTACGTGTTAAGTACCTGCAATAGTCCAATCGCATTAATTAAACTGGACTTATTGGCATTATTACGTAACATTTTTTGCAACTGGTTTCTTTGAGGAAACAGTCCTTTTTACATTACTGTTCGAAATAAAAATTCGCAAATTTTGCTCTGAGAGACCAGCCTAACAGATTCCATTACTGGTGTTTTATTCTCTGATCAGAAGTATGGTATTTGCACTCCTACATATCAGTAGAGTATGTCCGCTACATAGACAATTTTCAGCGCCAGCTGCATGTGTTTTAAGGCAAGATGCTAAGGGCTGATATGTTGGATTTGTTTCTCCTATCCATCAATCTATTATGACAAGAAAGAAATACCAGGATTCCATGCTCTCCTGTCATTCTGATAGTTTCTGCCGTTCCTATCCTCGACTCTGTCTGACCTATGAGTCTTGTCTCCGTTCACGATATTGCTCTCATTACCCAATTCTTGTAACAAGTGCTGAAATGACGCAGAATCGTCTAAGCCTCTGCCTGCTATCACTATATCTCTGCGCAATTTCACTGGCAACTTCGCTCTACAGATCCTAATGAGCTCCCCAGGTTCGTATGTCACATCCAAATACCTATTTCGTCTCAGGATTTCCTGATAGCACGACACTGGATCTCTTATACCACCTTCGTTACCATTTCGCATCATCAATATGCTTTGCGTAACCTGGTCCTGCTTACTTTGCGACCAGAATTCATTTAAATAGCTACTACAGTCTTTAATAACTTCCTGCATTTTCGCTCTAGCCTCGTCCCTCAAATGGTTATACACAAACTTCGTTTTGAGGAGCAGTCCCCACGATGAAGGTAATGAATCTTGAAATTGAGACAGCCTTGGACTATACCCAGTTGAGTCTACCACCTGTTTTATCCGACACAACCGTTCTTCTGACTCTGTGAATTCGTCTTGCTCTTTCTGCCTATTTTCGCTTTTTGAGTTTATCTCAATCTCCCTCTCCACTCTACCTGGTGATGTGTCACCTTCGCTGCTGCACGCTAATTGCAACTGTGCTAGTTCTTCACTATGTTTCCTACTTATTACTAATTGCGCCTCTTTAAGCTGTAATAGCGATTGTATCTCCCCCTGGTTGGCATAAACTTCTCGCTGCGTACTGTCAGAGCCTGTCTCGCCTCTTATACTAATCTTTTCTACCTCTGCACTAATCGTATTCATTCTGACCACAACTTCTTTGATTCGCTCATCCGGCAACACGTCCCTACGTTCTGTAATATCGCTCTCTATTGCCCTTATTCGTACCTCCAAATTATTGGCTTTTTCTTTCACAGCATCCTGTACTTGCTTCGACGCACCCAGATTCTCCTCCCCCTCATCTAACCGATTATTAACTGCGGGCAGACGCTCATCGATAACTGTGTGTAGCTTCCTCATTGCCTCTTTATTTCCCTTATCAATTGCCTCCAATCTTTCCTTATTTGCTTCCAATCTCTCCTTAGTCTCCCTATCTCTCTCCTTAGCCTCCCTATCTCTCTCCTTATTCTCCCTATCTCTCTCCTTATTCTCCCTATCTCTCTCCTTATTATCTCTACTGATTGCTTCTAATCTTTCGTTAGTTGCTTCAAATCTTTCCTTAGTCTCCCTATTCATCGCTTTATTATCTCTACTCATCGCTTCTAATCTTTCGTTAGTCTCCCTACTCATCGCTTGTAAAAACTGCAGTATCACATCGTTATTTCCTACTTTCGACGCGCTCACCTCGTTCGCCTGAGAAACGGTAGCTTCGCTAAGGGTAGCTTCACTTTCACTGAATACCTGACCTAGTCCCGAGCCCGCGTCGTCGGGAAAAGCCCGCGTTTGTGGACAAAGCCCGCCACATAAAGGATCCCCTTGCAGCGGTCCACTGAACAATACCGCCCCTTCGGAGTGTTTGTCTTTCTCGCTCATTAACCCATGGTCAACAGCTACTTCCTGCTGCACTGCTACGTCCACCCCAGAATCGCTATTCTCCATGGTGGCTACACTTTTCGACTGCGACCTAGTTACTACGGACATTACGCAAAAAAAATTATGAAACGATCTTCCAGCCTTGTGCGATATAGCAATTAATTACATAAAATAAAATAAAAGATCCTCACCAATCCAGAAAGAATTTGCAAACAGAAAAAATTTTACTTCTTAGCGCTATCACAATACATTCCATAAAAAAAAATCTTAACAGCAAACCCTAACAACAAAATATCCTAACAAAACGATCCTGGCAAAGGAATCCTGGCAACAAATTAAATATCCTGGTAACAAAATTATCGTGGCAAAAAACGGAATCCTAGAAGGGTCGAAATTATGAGAGGCACCCACTTGCCTTTCTCATACTGTGGCATCAAGCAGTCAGGCCTGCAAGATGAGTGGTTTGCCAAGCGAGTGGAATCTTCCTTAATTTATCGAGCAACATGAATTCTCGTATCTTACTATTTAGTTACAAATTATCCTCCTGTATGAATAATACGCAACGGAAACACGCATCTGACTATCAGTGATTTGTAGAACTCTGACTGTACACTACGCACTGGCAATACCACATTTACCTTTTGTCTTTGATTTAACGGCTTTTATATAAATTCGGGACATTACGATAACATACAATTTAATGAAAAAGGCCACCAATCTCTTTCTTTTCACTATTTGATTTATTCCTAAACACACAAATTCTACAACCTACAACAAAATCACATGAGAAATTCCGCCCAGTGGGCATGGCTTTACGTTAGTGAATCTCTATACTATGGTCTCGTAATCTATTTACCGCAACAGTGCACTCCCTGGATCGGATGGTGGATCTTTTATTATACCTCACACTTCGCCTCTCACAATAATCCTCACGAAACTTTCCTCCAGATCGAGCGATACAGAAGGAACAGGCATACCCACAAATCTTTCGAAACTACCTTGCTACTCCCATGCAAAACACACACACCCAAATTACAAGACATACACAACACAACAATATGAAATATTACACAAAGAACGGTTACAACTTCATCACTTTCCGCTTTCCCACTTCAATCAATATTTATCCCAGTTTCACACGACACTGCCCCACTTTGTAATTCTACTTTCCTCCTGTGAACTCTGGAGATAAACGCACGTCTTCCTGTGCAATGCAAGCCAAGTGGCGTTGCTGGAAAAACGGCCGACTCACCTTGATTCTCTCTCAGAGTTTAAATTTAGCGTCACACGGAATGATATTTCTTAAATACTTCAACTTATGATACACACGCTATTTCTTAAATATTTCAGCTTATTGTACACACGCTATTAATTCTTAAATATTTCAGCTTAATGTACACACGCTATTAATTCTTAAATATTTCAGCTTAAGCTCACGGAAGTATCTCAACTTATAACTACACGTGGGCTCTTTGTGACCGTTGGTTTACTACAATCCCCTTAAAATTACCTGCCTCACTTTGTAATTTTCCCCACAAAAGGTCCTGTGAAAGAGAAATTATTAATTCTAACTACTCTTAAATATTCCACATCCATACCATGCCTCCACTCTTTCATCACGGAGCACAAAAAAAAAAAAAAAAACAGGTCTTTACAGCAGAAGGTTCAGCGGCAGAGTGCTGAAACATGGCCGTATTCTGATTCTCTCGCACCTCTCTCGAAGTGGGAGAAGCACCTTGCTACCTTATTGGTCAGCCACATTTCAGACGCTCAAAGCTCTGGTAACTTCCATCTCTTTGGTCTCACCAAAGGTAGCCAAAGGATCGACTCAAAGATGATCATATATTCCGATTCACTATCTGTGGTTAGCAGACGACCATACATTCATTCCTTTCACAGATCTCACCAAACTGGATGTAGGGATTTATTTTGAGGGAGTGCACATGTGATCAATTAAATAAATAGTCATTCTTTCCCACACTGGTATCCGGCTTCGCTGTATTAGTTGAAATTAAGTTACTTTTACACAAAAAATGTGTTGTTCTGACAAGAATTTCGTACCTATTTTCAATGTTGGGCGGTACTGTACCCTTTCACCAGTAACATCAGTTTAGTTCCTGTGTAGATAGTATATGGCCTTATTGTATTTCCAACACAGTGAGCTATGAATGTATGATATCTGTTCTTTTCAGATATCATCCACCTACCGTATTCGTCATTTGCCTTAAATTTGTAATCAGTATCACCCTTAAAATTGTGGACAATTATAAGATTTGGAATGTGTGTTATAATTTCTTGAGTTGCTTCATAATCAAACCACATGTTTCTCTCAGTATAGGTACAATTCACTTTCTTATTGAAGCCTTTTTGAAACATCTAAACTCTTTACCAGAGACCACTTCCTTGCATTCAAAGCATTGGTAAATATAAAAATCTTTGAATTCTCCATTAACACAGCAACCTTCTTTATTACAATTTGGGCAGCCTTGCAGTATAAAATCCTCACCAAATCTTCTTTCACAGGTACCACCTTTTTGCAATACAGGTTGCATATAACATTTATGATTTCCTATTTATACTACTTATTTACAATATCTGCAAAGTTCAATGCCGCATTTATGTTCTTTAGACATCAAACAAATCTTTTTGCATCCTTCACACTTGTAAGCTGTATCACAAATGTCTTGGTGATTGTTCAAACATTCTTCATTATAACAGTATCTACTGCATTTCTCGTAATAAATCTTATTTTCTTCACTTTCATGTTCTGGACTTTTGAATAATATACACACTTTTCTCTCTATTTTGCATTTATGTGTATCCTTGTTGTTGTATGGCTTGTTGCACTTATTACAGAACTATACTGACCCCAAAAAGCAGCCATACTGTTAATTACATCAAAATGGTTCTGGTTTTTGTACAGATAAATCTTTTTTTCTTTCTCAGCACCACTATAAATAACCGAATTGAAATTTTCAGCACATAGAAAATTTATTTGGATATCCAACAATTCTTCAACATTTTTAATGTCATCTAAAGTAAAGCCAAGTAGTCACTCAACTGATTACATAATATATCGGTTAACTCTTTCTGCAATTTGTATTTGTCTCATACTCTGATTTTCTTCATTTCATGATTGTTGAGTTCTCATCCCAAAATATTATTTGTGTGGTATGTTAAAGTCACAATTACTGCTCTAGAACAGCAGAGATTATCATCATTTTTAATTCTTGTGCTGCACCCTTTTGTCCTTTTGTCTTCAGTCAGATTATTTTTTTATCTTTACAACCTATAGGAATTGCTAGCATCTGAATGTTAAACGATGTTTCTGCTAGATATAGCAGTCTCATCAGATGTTAAGATGTCCCTCACTTTGTTGCAAAAGACTTGAAAAGACTCTCAAGTGTGATTTGATGCTATATAACCTGTAGAAAGTGAATAAAACATTTTTGGGTTACTGACTGTTATATTCAGCTTATCTCCTTTCCTGAAAATAGTCCTCTTTTTAGCTACATCTACCATGGAATTGAGTGCTTTCGTTATGTAATCTGTTTTCTCACTAACAGAATGGAGTTTCTCAATGTTAACTTTGTTAAAGACAATTTTATAGTCAACAGACCACGCTTTCAATTTTTCATGAAATCTCTAATTTCTTTAATCTAAAATAAATGCTTTTTTGATGGCTCAGCTTCCTTTTTTTCCTCAGATAGTTTGTTATTAAATGGATAAATTTGATCTAGCCTCAATTTTTTCTTGTATCGGAGGCCAAGATTTTTCCATAATATCATCAAATCTGTAGAAATAATTTATATTGTGTACATTTGATCTTGTCTTTTGGAATACATCTGGGTGAAATGTAAACTCTTATAATCCAATGGCATAAACTAAGTCTGACTTCTTCTACATGGTGTAACCACTAATGCCAAGATTTTTAGCTCTCATTTCTAGTCCATTTAATTTCAAATTTTCGAGATTCCTTGTAGGAGCTGCTAAATCGTTTGAAACGATTAAGTTGATAAGACCATCCTTTCTAAATCCGCTATGCCCTCGCAAATTATTCCTCTTCCTATAATCATAAAGTTGAGTGACTTTAAAATCTCTCAACGATGCATCCATTTTATTCTCTTTTATTAGGGATAAATTTTCATCAGACTTTTGATAAATGGGTAGTGGTAAATTATTTGAAACAAGCAAATTGATTATATCATGTTTTCTAAATTTGCTATATCCTTGCAAATTATTCCTCTTGCAATAATCACGAAGTTGAGCGACTGTGAACTTTCTAAAAGCTGCAGCCATTTATGAATAATAAACATCAGCCTTGCAAAAATTGAGAATTTTCATTTTCGGATGTTTTGATGTGTCTATTTGTCTGAAAATGTTTTTCGAGATCGCTTTTAACTACCCCTTTTCCACAATTGCACACTGTTTTTTCTTTGCCTACATTCTAGTTAATAAATCTTGCATCTACTTGTGAGCTTGTCCCTAGATGTATGACTTAAGTAAAAACAGCCAAGATTCTTAATTTCTTGACAGCCAAAACATTTTTTAGAATGTTGTCCTCTATTTAACTCTTGTTGCTGTTATTTGTAAAAATGAAGAAAATATTTCATATCCTCAAACATTACCAAAGGAATCTTATAATTAGATATAAACTAAAATGTTCTCTTTTATTATTACATGCATTTCTTGCAAGCATTTTATAACATTCTTTACAAATATTTGAAAGCTTATCCTTCATATATTTATGTGAATAAAAGTTATCAATTGACTTCGCATGTTTTACACTTCTTGTACACTTCCATTTATTGAGACAAAATTTTCATTAATAATTAAAATTATTCCTTAATAAATGAATCCTCTTTCCTGTTGCTGTGGGCTTGATAGCTGTATAGATAAAGTATTTACACTCTTAATTTTCCTTCTATCACCAGTATTTTTACTGTGTGTTTTTTATTTCATTTATGAGTTTTTAATATACTATAATTACACACTTTTAAGGAAATTCCACATGCCAGAATAATTAACAGACCATGATGCTAGATGCTGAAAAGAAAAAAATGTGAAGGGGGACCACCAGTGCCTCTTGAGAGGCAATGAAAAATCTTCAGTTTTCATCAATGAATCTGGCCTTCGCCACTCACCATGACGTAAAAGAAATGTAATGTAAATGGAGGTCGAATCCTCTATGCTGAATTCATTCATGACAAAAAGTATGAATTAAATTTAGGAACATGGTTCAATGACATTTGGGTCCCATTGTTCAATCAAAAAGACGTTTTGATTATGAATGACATTTTATGCTATATTCATTATGGAATTTCAGCCTGTTTAGCTGCTTGAAAATTTATATAATTCCATGTGGGTAAGCTCATGATGTCTGCTGAAAAGAAAAATTTTAATTTACTAATGTATTTTAATTTACTAATGTATCTTAATTCTATAAAAATGGCTGTTGTTGCAATTTCAGAATCGACCTTGTTGAACATTTTCGAATTCATTCAAGAAAGGAAGTATGAATTAAATTTTAGAACATGGTTCAATGTCATTTGGATTCCTTTGTTTAATAAAAATGATGTTTTGATCACAAACGTCATTTTATACTTTATTAAGTATGGAATTTGCGCTGGTATAAGTGTACTGGCTGAAAATATTGATAATATTAAAGGAATTTAGAAAAACTACTTAAACATTGTAATTTGAAATACACAGAAATAAAATATAACAGTCCAGTTGCTTTAGAATACGAATATATTCAAAATGAAGCTAAAGAGATAACACCAAATAATTTAAGTAAAAAAATATATCTATTTCATTGCCGATTATGAACTTTGAATAATTTGTAATGAGTATGAGAACTACAGTACCTAATGAAATTAAAGGTTACTATATTGCTCTTGAAGAAATATTTTGTTATTATGCTGAATATGTAAAACAATATAAAGTCATTCGATTTCAAAAAATGATTGAACAGCAGGTGATAGAATTAGAAGAAAGGGAAAAAGAATGCCTTCACTTAAAAGATGTAATAACTGATGTAGTGGAGATGAAGAAAGAACAAATTATATACATTGTCATATCCAGTCAGTATGCCAAGAAAAATTATTTTACAGTTGGTGGCGTATTATCTGAAAATCATCTTTCAAGAAGTTGGAACATCCTAAATATTATTAAAAAAATTTTGTCAGAAAATATAAATGTACTGATGAGAAATTAATAGATAAAACGCTTAACATATATTTTGGTGTACACAGAGTAGATAAAAGAAAAGAAATATAGAATATACACTTCAACAGTCTCTCTTACTTCATTGAGAAATTATGTAACCAATCCAACGATATGGTTGATGGGTTAAATGAGGAGAGAAAAAATATTTTTCACGAAATTTGGACTGTTGCTGGTGTAGAATTTTGATTTACTGACCATTGGCAAAGACGTCCCACTGGAAAAGGTCCCACTGGAAAAGAGATTATGGAATTCCAGGGCGTCAAAGATTTGTCCCCTCCAGATCTTAAGCTAATAAAAGTCAGTGTGGCAATGTTTGCTACTCTGATGCTCTGAACCACATCTGTCACAAAAATTCAACTTTCAGGGTTTTCGACGCAGAACCCTGCAAAAATGAAAAGAGTTTCATGCTTTATTCAGGGAGGAAAGATTTCCTCCCTGCAGGTCGAAAGTCGACGAGTGTCAAAAACCAAGGCTTAGAAATGCATGATTCCAAGAAAGTGAGCAGTGTTTTTTAAAGTATTGATATACAGTACAAAGTTCGTCTCCTTTGAGATTGTATAAATAATTCACACTTTTACTGATTTCTGAATGTAGAGATTATATCTATTTCATCATCACCAGCCAGCTGGGGTGGCCGAGCTGTTCTAGGCACTACAGTCTGGAACCACGCAACTGCTACGGTCACAGGTTCGAATCCTGCCTCAGGCTTGGATTTGTGTGACTAGGGGACTGATGACCTTAGAAGTTAAGTCCCATAGTGCTGAGAGCCATTTGATTTGAACCATCATCATCACAATAACATACAGATAGAAAGAATGCAAGTGTCATTTCCTCATTCATAGTATTTGGTACATTTATATAGAATAATTTTTAATAGATTTCCTGTAACCTGTGGTCAACCGACTATTACTTTATCTTTATTTACCCAACTGTTGTAAGAATTATCAAAGCCCAACCATGTAACATAAACTTTATCTCCCTTCTTTCTCAGAACTTTTTCATCGAGATACACATCTGGATATTTCGTCAGATATAAATAACAGATTGAATTTCGAAAATTTCTGTTGACTAGTTGGCAGTATATCCTTTTTCAAAAAGTCATTTAAGATTACTAATTGTCATTTTATCTCCTTTTTTAAAATTAGCTTTGTCATTAGGCTCAATGATGCCTATCTTATAGTTCATTTAATTCACCTCTGTTGACTTCTGTTTTATAGTTCGATGGTATGTGTTATTGTATTTGCCAACTAGTTTCGATACTGGATCGATTCCCTGAAGAGCGATTTTCTTCCACATCTTTTCCTTAAGTGTTTGGTTGAATCGTTCAACAACAGATGCTTTAAATTCTGTAAAATATGAATAATGATTAATGCTGTATTTCTTCATCTTTGTTATAGAATTCTTTCACATTGTCTGTCTGCAGATTTTTTGGTCTCCTGGAGCTGAATATTTTTTCAAGAGCATCAGCCAAATTCTTGCTTGTTTTGTCTATAACTGGCCCAGGCAAATTTATAAAAGACATCAATGACAGTCAATAAATATTTGTATCCTCGATTTATCTTCGAAATTCCTTTCAACTTGCCCGAATCCCTTTCGACGATGTCAGCTTGCCATAAATCATCTATACAGAGAGAAATTACATTTCTTGATGTAAATTTTTATCTCATTGGTTTATGCAGCTCATTAATGATTTCTTCACGAATAAAAGGGGGTTGCACATTAACACCTGTTAGAATTTTGTTTTGACGCATTTACCTTTCTTCTTTTTACACACTGTGTAAAGACCTTCAAATCTGTATTGTCCATTTTTGTTGTTACTCTGTGCAGATTATGTGCCTCAGTAAATTTTTTATACTTCAGGCAATAAATGTGATCGTCCTCAAGGACTAAGTGGGAAGTGCGCTCGACCATTTAAATAGAATAAATATTTAATAATGCTTAAATTATTTCACCAAATATAATTAACATAACATCAACTGGAACAGTTTTAAGAGAATCTTTCAATGTTAGAGTCAAAAAACTTGACTTATTTACTATTATTGAGTGATTAGAAGAAGTTATTTAATAAAGATTATCATAAACACAAAAATATTGATATCATTAAATGTGAATTCTTTATTTGTATTTTGGCCAATAATCATTACTTTTTTAAAAAATAACCCTGTGCTCGAAAAAAATGAATTTTTTGTTTGCCTCAAGTCATAAAATTAAAATCCATGATTTGTTTATCATATACTTAATTTTTAAGATTGCTTAAATCATCCAAAAATGGGGCTAAATATGTTTTTATGAAATAGTCCGATAAAGCTTCTTCTACTTCCTTTTTTGTAAAGAAATTCTTTATAGTGTTGTAGTTATCTTGATGAATATGATTAATTTTTGCATTTAATGTGTAGTGGTGACAAAGTTACTAAACTATTTTAGAATGCTTGTGTATTTGTAACTACATTTGATAACTCATTATCTAAATAATTGTTGTTCACTACATTCTTTGCATCAATTGGATGAGTTACATTCGCCAGTCTTCTACCTTTAAAGCCAATATATCCTTTAGCTAGTTTTAAAATAACATTAAATTCTTTCTTAAATGGTTTAATTACATTGGCTATCTTTAGGTCTATTGATGATACAAATACTTAATCATATTTTCTATTTTTGGATACATTCCACTTTTGATATTTTCTAGATCGAATGCAGGCATGCTAAGCCCTTCTGTTTGACCTATCTTATTTCAAAAATGTCCATTTATTAAATCCAACATATCATTTAACTTATAATCCTCTCATAACAATTTTAAAACAAATAGACACAAATGACCACATAATACATCGAAATTTTGTGTTCTCTCGGTATTGTAGTACAGATCAGTTTTCCCTAAATAGTTAACTAGTTGTTTGGTATATTACCACCAAATGAATCGAAAACACTTTTTATGTCGTTATTCTCATAATAACAGATCCAATGTGTACCAACATGGTCAGATGTATCTAAATTAACTATTCCACATTCATATTCTCTTAGATGACCTGGTAATTCGTCAATGATGTATACACTACCAAAGTGTTTAATTTTCAATTGTTTAGCAAGTTTTTCTATGTCAAAAGTAGCTAAAGGACTGTTCAATTTTTCGATCAGCTCTTCGAATTGTTTTTTCTTTCTTCAGATTGACACCAACTCTCTTCTCTAATGCTTGATTTTGTCTTTTCTTTTCTTCTAGTTCCTTATCAGCTTTTTTCTTGTTTATTACTGTATTTGTGATTGTTGCAGATCCTTCAGCAAGTGAACCAATAGTTACTAAACACTATAATGCAGCCAAACGTTATGGTAGAAATCAACCTTCATATTGTGTTAGTCCTTTTCCTTCCTTCTTTCTTGTTAGATATTCAATAATTTTTTTCGCAACTGGAATGCCTAACATAATGAGGAAATTTCCACCAGTTTTCTTATCTTTGTTTCTCTTAGAACATCAGTCAAAAATGATTCATTATTCAACTTTAATTCAATTGGTTTCGGCTTGGTTTTGCCACTATGTAGCATAATATAATGAACAGTAAAATTGTTCATTTGTATAGATTAAAAATTTAATAAGATGACATTTTTATACTCCCTATCCATTGTCATCCACACCTAAACCTATTCCTAATTTTCGTTTTCCATACATTATTTCTGTAACTAACACTGCTGCAGCTTTTTCTCTTAATGAAGCACCACTTGCATGCATTCTTTCTTTTGCAGCTAACTGAAGTTCTTTATTAGCTTGGTGTCTAGATTCTAAATCTCTATGACCATGATAAGCAATATCATGCCTTTTACAAGACTTCTCTAGTTGATTAATTCCTGGATCACCACGTGCTAGTCTTTCTTAGTGTACGGTCCACAGTAATTATATCCCAGTATATGCTTCTGTGACAATGGTAAATTTAAAAGCGAATTTTCCATATTTATACTTTCCCAGAATGTGCGTAGAACATTGTTCAAATACCTAATTAAGTATGGGATTCCTTTTGCACTGTTGATAATGAAATCGCTAAAGTTGTTCATCACCATCTGTGTTATGCCAACTTTTTTATTGTGAAAATTTTTGCTCCCCACTAGTTCTTTGCCATCGATTACTGATAATCCATTGATTAATTGCCGAACATCATCCATCCAAACACACTCAACTTGCTTTTCTGTATATACCTTTTTTCTCAGGTGAACTAGAATCTATAGTTAGTCTTCTTAAGTTTGGAAAACAGTCATCAACAATAAGTTTTATCAAATGTTTATATTTATTACCTCTACTTCATTTTATTTTATTTGTATTATTATCAGAATGTAATGCTCCTGAATTGTGTAATATGTCTGCATAATTTGATAAATCTACTCCATCGAATTTATCATTCATATCATCCATAGTAATTTGTTTTTCAGCTAAAAGACTCATTAATCCATCAGTTCCCTCATATGTCCTTTCCCTAAATGTCAATTTATCTCGTTCAAATGTTACTGGTAATCTTCCTATATATTTAAACCCACCAACAGGTGGTAATCCAGAAGTAGTATCTTCACTATGGTTTACAAATTCTAGCATTCTTTCACTTATATTTATTTTCTTAACATCATTATCCTTTATTTTTCCCACTCTTCATAGTACTTCTCTATCAAATTCCTTATTTCCAACTCATTTAATGTGTAATCTCTTTTATCGCTTTCACAATGTTTAATTGTTGGAACAACGTTAAATTCATCAAAATAATAAGGAACCATTTGTTTTTCAACTTCTCTATTTTCAAATCATGACTAACTATTTTCGTCAGTAGTTTTCAGAACATTGTCACCTGATCCTTCAATTCCTTGTGCGACTTTTCAATGGCATCGATAGCCAGTTGAACTTGTTTTTTAAGTTTTTCTTACTCTGTTCTTGGTTTTTTCCATTTTTTAAACTCTTCTTTTAACTGTTCTTTTACTCTCCTGGTCTGTCTGGCTTTTTTTTAACGATTTCTGGGTCATATTTTGCAAACATTTATTAAAACAAAATATTAATAAAAATATTTTTATATTTAACATTTATATTTATGTTATGAAATGTATTTTATTTCTGAACTTGACATCATTCGGTTTTCTAGTCCTGTCTATTGTGAAAAATCCAAACTGGACATTCCAACATTTACTACATATTTCTTTAAAATTATCAAACTTTAAATCTCCTCCAACAAACCCATGGTAAATATGATTTAAATTTGTATCATCATGTCTAAAGATATTTTAAAAATTTATGTTACCTCTGTCTAACTGTTTTGGTGTTTTTGAGTACGTCTGAGCTAAACAAGAACAATCTATTCATTTGTGTCTTCTTCTAGTAAAATAATCTCTAACGATATCTTGATTTATGGGAATGAATTCATCAAATACAACTGCATTTTCTTCACATTAATCTAATGGAATGATTTTCGTTATTTTCAATAAAACCAGCAATTTTTTCATTAACTTTATCTTCAATTTTTTCACATCTTTTTATAAATTCTTGATATTTTGGTTGATCTAAACTTTTTGATTAAATATACAAATGATTAATTTTGTTCCAGTTTAACTATCTGGGTGCTAGAATATAATTGCTGATCATTAATGTTGTTTTACCACATCCACTCTGCCCAATTATTGCACATTGAAGAGAATTTGTCAAAAGCTTACCTTGTTCATTTTTCGACTTCTTCTCTGGAAGTATTATTTTTGGCTGCCAATGAGTTTTGCTTATTTATTAATAAAAATGTTTAATAGTAAGTGAGTAGATTATTTCAACTGAGTGTTAAGTCATCTCTACTTAAAAAAAGATTGACTGTACCTATATGGAACAGTTAAACTACTGTTTCACTAGTCGGTTTTTATTCAACTTTTTTAACTCCAAGTATTATATCGAAAAATAAGAAACTGTAATGTGATGGAGAGACATTAGAAATTCCTGTAGGTCAGTGTAGCTTGAAGAACTTGTAAAAATTTATTCAATCGAAAAAGCCCAATATTCACATTAAAGCAGATGAAATTTTTAACAGAATTGTTATTGAAAGTGATGTAAAATTGTATATAGATATATCAGATAGCATTGGAAGTTTGCTTGGTTTTAGTAATCAAGTTGTTGAGGCTACAGAAAAAGCTGTACATAACGATGTTTCTAAAATTATTCCATTTGAACTGATCAATATAAATTTCAATCTTGATGATGGAATGTTTGTAAAGCATACTGATCATTTTCACAGAGAAACTGATATTATCGCCTCATTCAAGCCTAATGCAGAATTTGGTGGGCCAATAATTCATAAACTGAATTATCCTATAAATATTCCAATTTTTGGTCCAATTCATGACTTAGAAATTACTATAACTGACGAAAATGATAATTTGATTGACTTTAATGGTGCTTGTGTAACAGTTATTTTAGAAATTTCTTAATATTTTTTATTCTTAAATAAATCATGAACAAAGTCGAGAGATATCAGTTTTACTCATTCCCTGTGAATGAGAAGACTAAAAATAATTTGAGTCTGCCCAACAAGAACACACAGATTAATATAAATATTGGAGATGGTTGGGTTCATCCTAATCATGCCCAATTATACATGAACTTCAGTATTATTGGAACTGTTTTTACAGATTATTCAACTTATGACGGAAAATCCAATAAAAAATTAATCGATAATTATGTAACAAAACTGTTAGATGTTATCACCATAAAGCAATGTAACAATATTTTGTCTAGAATGGAATTTTCATTTATTTGTTCATCGGATGTTATTTGATTGACTTCGACTCTAGCCAATGAGTTAACCATGGAAGTTCATATTCTTAGTAACGGAATGATGAAAAGTATGAAAAATGGAGTACTTTATTACTAGAATTATTCGGTGGATTTTTTAAAGATTATAAAGAAACAACGTGCGAAGGAGATTCAACAGGAATTTTTACATGGTCATCAAGTGCTACAGATTCCCAAGCTGGAGTTGAAGATGTGACCACACTTCCAAAAGAGGGAAAAACTGTTGTAGAATCAATGGAAATTCATGTTCCTGTTGTTAAATTGGAACCTGAATATTCACATGAATTAGAACAAGATAGACTTAAAAATCCAAAAAATTCCATATCATTCTTTGAGCCACAAACCGTAGAGATTGCTAGATTGGATGAAAAAAGAAATTTTGAGTTAGATATTACAAATTTCTATAACTCTGCAGAATTTGATATGCCTTATTTCATCTTTGTTGTTTTCCAGACACAAAGGAAAAATAATCAGTTAGTTGACTCTTCCTTATTCGGTAATGTGGAATTACAGAATATCTATATTAAAAATGGAAGAAACGAGTTTTTTCCCCAAGAAATATGGAATCTATATCATCCAAATAATTATCTAAAAGTTTATGATGCTTTCCTAGATTTTAAGAGAACTACGCAATTTAATGGTGATGTTAGCATGAGTCCATTCAATTTTATTAAAAATTATCCTACCTATGTAATAAATATGTCTAGAAGAACGAATGTTACATAAACCCAGCACGCCCTGCTCATTACAGTCTGCCTACTTGTCATTATCCCAATTTTTCGACCTTTAGCGGGTATTCAAATTTTCAAAAATCACAAACACGTCTTACAGTAAAATGTGGATGCCAATGAAATTTTGATAGTATCCAGGTTGGTGCACTAGGATATAATCACTTCCTTCTTTCTACGAAATATAATTCTACATCTGCCTGTAACTGTGCTGCCTAAACCAGGGGATAGTGCGTCGCATCCTGGGCCGGAATTTGCTTAGACAAACTGTTTACCGCCACAAGTGCGCCCTATATCCAAAATAACAGGGAAGAAGGAAAAATGGCCTAAAAAAACTCTAAAGTTAGTACATACTCACACCATTGAATAGGACGGAGTTCCAACATAATGTAGGAGCGAGGACCGGCAGCTTGCATTATCAAATACAATTTTTTCTTCTGTTTGTCACAGTTGCATTAAAAAATTTTGTTTTATGGAGACAACTTCTACGCAACATTGTCCGTCTCAAACCATTGCCTACAAACAATACATAGCTGTTAATGTAATCTTCACAATTTTTTTCATTCCAGAAAAATTAGTTGTTTCTCGTTAGTGTAATTACCATTACAATCCGTCGTTGTAAAAGTTAACGTACAAATCCACCAGTGCACGCATATACACTGCCCATAACTGGTATTTTTATATTTGTGCGGATTAGTAACGCTTATTCAGATTCCAGTGACTTTAGTAAGACAACTGGTGTAAGCTTCATCTAAACGCACATGTTATACAACATACTGAATACGATATTGCAGTGCTCGTGTTATTCCGAATTACAATGCGAAGTTCCACTGCATATGCTTGCGTCTCCAATAGAACAGGCACTGCGGCGACTACAGCCATTATGAAATACATGCAGTGTATTCTCAGCTGCGAATGTTGACAAACATAAGCTGTAGAATGGAATGACGACAACGAAAGATTGTGCCTGACCGGGAGTCGAACCCGGATTTCCCACTCATCGTGAGCGGCCGCCCCAACCGTCTGGTTACCCCAGAACGGCCCACGGCCAGATCAAAACTTCCATATGTTGTCAACCACACGCCCACAGCTTGTATTCATACATCCATTCTGTGTATTCCCATACATGTGAAACATTTCACTTGAAAGTCGTTCGCCTGATGTTGGTGAATAAATACAACACTGCGACCGCTCGCGATAAGCGGGAAATACAGGTTCGAGTCCCGGTCGGACATAAATTTTCACTGTCGCCATTCCACTATGCAGCTGATGGTTGTCCATATTCGCAACTGCGAAAACGTTTCTTGTATTTCATAGCGGCTGCAGTCGCCGCATTGCCTGTTCCTTTAGACATGCATAGGAACTTTGCACCGTAATTCGGAACAACATAGGCACTGCAGCATCGAAAACACCATAAGCAAATTCAATGGTAGTTCGTACCCTTAGAGATAAGATTGTGGCGGTAACTCTGTCACTGACGCAAACTTCCGAGAATGTTCTGTCACTGAGCTAAAAATCCCTTCCAGGAAAAAAACTCGAATGTAAATAAAATGTATCGAAACAAGCAAAGCAATGGGCAACTCCGTTAGGTTTTACTACACAAAGCGAAATCAGTGGATCCCTGTATCGTAGACTAGTATATTCTCTGTTAGTTTCTACTTGTAAAGATATAATTTCGGTGCCTAATTCTGTCATTGAAGCAAACTTCCGAAAGTACAGCCGCCACTGAGTAAAAATAGTAAGAGTGCCATCCATTTGTTATTTCGTGTACTGCGAAACTACCAGCGCCATCTATTGCATCTTTAGTGTAGTACGCCTTGATGATGAAGCATCTGAATTACTAAGCTAAGAGACGATTTCAGATTAAAATTTGAATTAAGATGTCTTTTTTCCATGTTCCAATTTTGATTAAATAAAGCCTAAATATTTCCTCAAGCTACTCACATGTTACATGTGGAAAAGCCACGAAAATTCATCTAGTAATTGTGGAGATCAGCGGGTTCAAACAGAAAGACGCAATGGTTTTAAATAAATCTTTAAATTACGATGCAAACATAGGGCTTACACTCGTCTACTCGTCTGGTGTGAGACTTTCCCTACAGGGAGGGGGGATGGGAGGGGGGGGTTCGGCGTCCACCACCGGGGCCGAACCGCACAATAACCCTGAAAGAGTGGTTCGGTGTGGGGTGGCGGAGGGGTGAAGTGGACTGAGGCAGTCGTCGTGGGGTTGTTGTGGACCACTGAGGCTGCGGCCCCCGGTTAACATATACGAGGGTGGTTTGGAAAGTTCTCATCACCACAAGAGGTCAGCGCTAGCGCAACGAGTTGTTCACGTGATATTCAGTGGACTGTTGCCTGTAAACACGCGCCACGTCACTGCTCTTGGAAGAGAGCTGTAGAGGTGACGTGGCTCTGTTGTTGTTCCCGCGTAGTGATTTGCGAAGATTAAAAACATCGAGATTCGAGCAGTGATTAAGTGCTTTGTAAAGAAAGGTATGAAAGCAACGGACATTCGTGCCGATTTCCAGAGTACACTGGGGGACTCTGCTCCTTCATATTCAACTGTTGCCAAGTGGACAAATGAATTTAAATTTGGTCGGTAGAGCTTAGACGATGATCCCCGCAGTGGTCGGCCGAGATGCGTCACTACTCCAGAAATCTTTGCAAAAGTGCACAAAATGGTCACGGAGCATCGCCGATTGAAAGTGCGTGTAATTGCTCACTCTTGCCAGATGTCATCATTTTAACTGACGAATTAGAAGTTAAAAAACTATCTGCAACATGAGTGCTGCGAGACTTGATGCTGGATCTAAAACGCATGCCGTCGCATTGGCAAAATTGCACGAACTAAGGTATGAATTGTTGCCTTATTCACCTGATATGCCGCCGTCAGACTTCCATCTCTTTCCAGAACTGAAACTTTTCCTTGGTGGACGAAGATTCACTTCAAACGAAGAACTGATAGCCGGAGATGGCAAATGTTTTGCAGGCCTGGAGGATATTCATTTTCGAGATAGGATCAAGGGACTGGAACATCGTTGGACCAAGTGCACTAACCTACATTGAAAAATAAAGTAAGTTTCAGCGATGTAACTACCTTTGAAACCACCCTAGTATATTCGGCGCCAATAAAAACTTATTTCAAAAACGCGAAGGTCCCGCATTCGAGTCCCGCTCCTACACGCGTTTGTAATCTTCCAGGGCATTTGAAGTCAGGTCGGGCTTTACATTCTCCCACGCGTTGTAGTGCATGATTTGGAATGCCGATTTTAACCCCGCAGTCTGTGTGTTACAGGTGGCCGGTGCTGAGTGAACGCCTGCTGGACTACCAGGAGTGGTACCTCTCCTTTCGTGACGACTTCAGCGCGCAGTGCGAGGAGCAGCAGCCAAAGGCGGCAAAGATGTTCGGTCTCGCCGACGCGGTCTACTCCTTCTATCGGATCAACTGGCTGAGAACTAAATATAGCCCATCTGTCAGAGACATCATAGGTGAGTTTAATACTGGGGTTCATCCATTGAAGGTCTGTGCACTGACGACTTCCGACTGCATTCTAATACGAAGAATGAGATTCAGAAACCCTTCTGAATATCCACTTGTAGACCTTACATGATTGCCATGCAAAGTCTACTTTCCAACACAAGCTTTTCGATTTCTTGGCAGCTCTCTGTCTGGGATCATTACAAGCCAACTATGATGATTTCCATATATTATCGATTCCTGCACTGCAGTGGTGTAGGAAGACTACGTATGCAAAATTATTGACTGCTTAGAAGAGATGAAAAAACAAGTTTTTATGTGACAGTAATGTCAGAGATGCATCGTTTCCGTGTTAGGATTGTTTTGCGCTTAGCGGTGTACAGGGACGGTATTCAAACTGCCGCGTGATGAATACTGGTTTAGAAATTCTGCTGAAAATTTGCGTTTACGTTATTGCACAACTTTCGTCTACGGGCTAATAACTGTCTAACTTGCTCAGAAACCAGGTGTTTATGAATGAAGGCTGCAGCCTGAGCATAAGGTACAACCAGCTACTCTGGAGTGCAAATCAATGTCCGAAAGAACAAATACCATCTTTATATACAGTTAAGGTTAACCGGCCATTGACCTGCTACTTCTGTGCTGGATGCCCACGCATTGCCCAAACTCTTACGGAACTCGGTAAGATTGTCTGCAGTGCAATGGGCAGGAGCACTACGAATGTAGTGTGTGGACGTTAAGTTGGGAAAGTGGGTCTCACGGGAAGTGTGCAAGGGATAAACCCCTGAAGTCGCTCTATACTCTGTGCCATCGGTGGCTCAGCTGGATAGAGTGTCTGCCATGTAAGAAGGCGATCCCGGGTTCGAGTCCTGGTCGGGGCACACATTTTCAACTGGCCCCGTTGATGTATATCAACACCTGTCGACAGCTTAAGGTTTTGATTTAATTATGATTTCATTCTAGAGAGCTTCACGGTCACCGATAGTATTTGTTCTTCCGGACATGTCTAAAAGAAAGATACCTTCTTTACATATATATATATATATATATATATATATATATATATATATATATATATATATACACACACATTCAATTTTGGGTGGGACCGTTTTCTACCTGTATTGAGGACGGAGCAGCAGAAGTTTCAGACAAGTCGCAACGCGCTGTTAATGTGAGGCCAGTGGACTGCAACGGCGACATTTCAGGACATTTTCTCGGTTTTCGTGATGTTAGCCAAACTAAAACCGCTGCCGCTCCATCCACTGTGCTGGCTGTCGAGCTCCAGAGTTCAGATATGTGAACGACACGCTGGTCATCGAAACCTACCACGGTGCCTCCGTTCTGTCAGGAGAACTCAATGGCCAGCAAGCTAAGGTCTGTGAAATTGTCTCCCAAGCTCTTTTCACTCACTGTTCTGCACATCGTTGGAATTTACTTTTCCAGCACAGCTGTTCTTGCAGGAAACCAACAGGGATCTTTCCTCTCCACTCTTCAGGTTATACCTGCTTTCCTCAGCCGGTCTCCCAAGTGCATAGCAATTCTCGACACTACTGTCGATAAACCTACTCCTTCAAACAGTGAAACGAGATGGAACTGTAATGCCAGCAAAATATCTGCTGTTCTCCGAAACTGTCCGCAGCTAACCGAGTTTAAAAAATAAATAACTGACAGTACTAACTCTGGTGTAACAACTGGAAGAGAAGCATGCGTCTTTAAAAAGAGCGTCATAGACGCTGACATTGTTTTCCTTCTCTCTGTTTCTCAAAGCACACGTCTAAAACCTCAAATGGTTTTCAACATTCTTGAGAAGAAGCAATGCTGCCTCAGAATGTATAGGTCTGATGAAAAACAAACAATGATGATAAACTGGTCGACTTTCTAAATTCCACGAAACATTTGATTAGGTTGCAACCTGACACTTCCATCCGTCATTTCAGCTCTGAAATGACGGATGAATACATTGGTGATCCACTGATCTCAAAACACAGATAAATGTATTTTGATGTCTTGGATAATATTATAACATGACTGGAAAAAGAATGTTCACATTGTGATAAGCTGATCTTCCTTAAATTAGGTAATCCTACACAGGTCGCCTTCATCGCTCGCAGTTGCATGTAGTACTGGAGATTGTGTTTTCTTTCCACGATAAAGAAATATTTCACTGTATCTTTTTGGGAGACGTAATCAAATTAATGACTAAGAATCAGAAGAACCAGATTCTTCCAGAAGATTTCAGAATCTTTGATCTAATTGCTACCGTTCCTGCAATAATTGTTCCAGTCGAAAGAAGTTCTTCTTGTCTTAAACCCGTAAAAACATATTTGAGGAACCGATGTCCCAGAATTGATTATCAGCTTTGCTTGTACCTCAGCTGAAAGACCAGTACTGTGAATACTTCAGAACTGAGACACGTGGTATGACGATGTCAGCGACAGGTCCGGGAAGAAGAAAGATCGTCAAGATAACTCGTTTTACAAGTGGCCACGCTCCAACAGTTCGTTCGTAAGTAAACGTGAGTGCCGTTTCTGTATTTTTCAGCTGTCATTAGCAGTAACATTGGTAGTCTTGGTAGGCGCCGACGTCACAGTTACAATAGTAGTACAAGAAGTGCTGGTGGTGGTGGTTCTTAGGACCATTATTTACGCATACATTAAAAGGAAAGGAAGGAACGTTTACCAGTATGTTTCCCGGCCTTTCTACACCTACATCCATACTCCGCAGACAACCTGACGGTGTGTGGTGGAGGGTACCTTGAGCACCTCTATCGATTCTCCCTTCTATTCCAGTCTCGTATTGTTCGTGGAAGGAAATATTGTCGGTATGCCTCTGTGTGGGCTCTAATCTCTCTGATTTTATCCTCATGGTCTCTTCGCGAGATATACGTAGGAGGGAGCAACATACTGCTTGACTCCTCGGTGAAGGTATGTTCTCGAAACTTCAACAAAAGCCTGTACCGAGCTACTGAGATTCTCTCTTGCAGAGTCTTCCACTGGAGTTTATCTATCATCTCCGTAACGCTTTCGCAATTACTAAATGATCCTGCAACGAAGCGCGCTGCTGTCCGTTCTATCTACTCTGTCTCTTCTATCAACCACGCCTGGTACGGTTCCCACACCAGTGAGCAGTATTCAAGCAGTGGGCGAACAAGTGTACTTTAACCTACTTCCGTTGGTTTCGCACTGCATTTCCTTAGGATTCTTCCAATGAATCTCAGTCTGACATCTGCTTTACTGACGATTAATTTTATATGGTCATTCCATTTTAAATCACTCCTAATGCCTATTCCCAGATAATTTATGGAATTAACTACTTCCAGTTGATGACCTGCTATATTGTAGCTAAATGATAGAGGATCTTTCATTCTATGTATTCGCACCACATTACGCTTGTCTACATTGAGATTCAATTGCCATTCCCTGCACCATGCGTCAATTCGTTGCATATCCTCCTGCATTTCAGTACAATTTCCATTGTTACAACCTCTCAATATACTACAGCATTATCCCCAAAAAGCCTCAATGAACTTCCGATGTTATCCACAATGTCATTTATATACATTGTGAATAGCAACGGTCCTACGACACTCCCCTGTGGCACACCTGAAACCACTCTTACTTCGGAAGACTTTTCTCCATTGTGAATGACATGCTGCGTTCACTTATCTAGGAACTCTTCAATCAATCACACAATTGGTCTGATAGTCCATATGCTCTTACTTTGTTCATTAAACGACTGTGAGGAGCTGTATCAAACGCCTTGCGGAAGTCAAGAAACACGGAATCTTACCTGTCAACCCATGTCTATGGCCCTCTGAGTCTCGTACACGAATAGCGCGAGCTGGGTTTCACACGATCGTCTTTTTCGAAACCCATGCTGATTCCTACAGAGTAGATTTCTAGTCTCCAGAAAAGTCATTATACTCGAACATAATACGTGTTCCAAAATTCTACACCTGATCGACGTTAGAGACATAGGTATATAGTTCTGCACATGTGTTCGACGTCTCTTCCTGAAAACGCGGATGACCTGTGCCCTTTTCCAATCTTTTCGAACGCTACGCTCTTCTAGAGACCTACGGTACACCGCTGCAAGAAACGGGGCAAGTTCCTTCGCGTACTCTGTGTAAAATCGAATTGGTATCCCATCAGGTCCAGCGGCCTTTCCTCTTTTGAGTGATTTTAATTGTTTTTCTATCCCTCTGTCCTCTATTTCGATATCTACCATTTTGTCACCTCTGTAACAATCTAGAGAAGGAACTACAGTGCAGTCTTCCTCTGTGAAACAGCTTTGGGAAAAGACATTTAGTATTTCGGCCCTTAGTCTGTCATCCTCTGTTTCAGTTCCAATTTGGTCACAGAGTGTCTGGATATTTTATGTTGATCCACCTACTGCTTTGACATAAGACCAAAATTTCTTAAGAATTTCTGCCAAGTCAGTACATAGAACTTTACTTTCGAATTCGTTGAACGCCTCTCGCATAGCCCTCCACACACTACATTTCGCTTCGTGTAATTTTTGTTTGTTTGCAAGGCTTTGGCTATGTTTATGTTTGCTGTGCAGTTCCCATTGCTTCAGTAGCAGTTTTCTAACTCGGTTGTTGTACCACTGCGGCTCTTTTCCGTCTCTTACGATCTTACTTGGCACATACTCATCTAATGCATATTATACGATGGTTTTGAACTTAAAAATGCACTTAAAAAAATTTCACTGGATTCTTTGTCCCTGCCACCCATTAAATGCGTTTGGGTCTCCCAGTCTGTATCTGGTAAATTAAAATCTCCACCCAAAGCTATAACACGGTCGGAAAAATCTACTCGAAATATTTTCCAAATATTCCTTCAGGTGTTCTGCCACAACAGCTGCTGAGCCAGGGGGCCTATAGAGACATCCAATTGCCATGTTTGAGCCTGCTTTAACCGTGACCTTCACCCAAATTATTTCACATTTCGAATCTCCGTCTATTTCCTTCGATACTATTGCACTTTTTATCGCTACAAACATGCCCCCGCCTTCACTGTTCAGCCTGTCTCTCCGGTATACATTCCAATCTAAGTTTAGAATTTCATTACTGCTTACATCAAGTTTCAGCCAACTTTCCGTCCCTAGTACTATGTGGGCATTGTAACCGTTTATTAATGAGAGCAGCTTTGGAACCTTTCTATAGACGCTCCTGCACTTTACTATTACCACATTAACACTGCCTTTCTCAGAATTTAGGCCCATGATCCGCCACTGATAAGCAGTGCTAAAACGTACAGCTCTTATTCACCTGCGTCAGCTACAAAGAGCCCCACCTCATATGTCGCTATAAACGCAAAGTAAGCGTCATCCACTAAACCAACCTTACCGTCTCCTCATCCCAACAACTACTTGCGTCCCATCCGCACCATCAAAGTCGTTTATTTCGAAACACTGTTTTACTCAACACCAAGTACCCCTGAGTGTTCACATATAGTCCAGCAAATAATGATAACAGCCTTATTCACCTTCTATCTAAATTTAGCATTCAACTGCTCCGAGACTCTATCCTAGTTTATTTTCAACTACCCAAAACACCACTTTTATCTGCTTCGTCACCTAACACATTGTGGCATGCAAACAGCTTAACACACATTCCGCGATATCTGATGTCTCAGCTGCAGCAAAATACTCTCCCCCACATGCTATCTCAACACAACATCCAAGCAATAATGAAACATTCTTAATATATCATGAAGTTACGCATTTCACTTGTTACCCTGTACTCTACAAAGCACAGATAATTCCGACTAGGCAGCTAGACCTACTATGTCACCCAGAATGTAAAACGACTTTAACTTTCCGTGTCATATCTTGGACTAATGTGGTGAACACATGCCACAATGGAGTAAAATTAAGAAAATCACAAACTGGCCATTCATATATATTTCATCAACCGTCCTCTATACTTACAAAAGCATCGTGTGTGAGGTGTTGCTGTGGTACGAGGGTGATTCAAAACCCGATTTGGCCATCAAGATTTAGTTTTTCCGTTATTTCCCTAAGCAGCTGAAAGCAAACTCTAGGACAGCTTCTTTGAAGCGCCAAAGCCGAGTTGCTTCCCACAGTTTCCCAGTCCCAACTCTGTCTCTAGTGGCTTCGTCATAGGCAGGGCTTGTCCAGTATCTTCTTTTGTCCTTCGTTTTCACAAAAGCCTTATCTGTCCCATCCTCACCTCTGCAAAACATAGCTCGGAATTCTGTTCACTCAAAATATTACCATTCCTTACAGGGTCTAGAAGGTCATGCTCTCTGTACCTTCCCTCATACTTGTCTTCCACTCTCACATGCAATTTCCACTAACTGATTAAAATTCCCTCTCAGTAGTTGCTCCAACTTTAACACAGACGCTATACAGCCTGTAAAATTGAGAAACAAAACCACCTTGTCTCGCCAAACTTCTGTAAACCAAGGTTCCAGCTGTGACTGTACCAACATGTCCAACACCTTTCCACCTCCATACCTTTCACCTCCAGGGAAACTTAAGCAGCCTGATTCTTCCTGTACCAGAACACAAACTACACACCTACTCCCATACCTACCGATCCGTACACCTTTTATGATCCTCACTCCCATTCTACAAAATTACCCATGTGGCACTTGTTGAGACCAAACCTCCATGATTTGCTAGAAACCACACCTTTACCTTCATCACAGTACTACCATCCATGGACTTTTATAACAAATAGTAAGTCTTTTAATTGAAACCAGTAATTTTATTCATTGTAACTGCTAACCTATATGGGTATCTTTTAATGTCAAGAGGCTGAAGAAAAGCAATATGTCTGGAGCTTGCCTACCAATCTGTCACGTGGTGGGTGTGAAATGAAACATAAAGAAGAAGAATTGTAAACGTTAAGGTCTTGTTTTTTGTCTTTTGCAGAAACAACCTGCCTATAAGATTATTTTGGAATGTACTCATCTTACAGAATCTACATTTGTGCTCAGCTAATTGCACTGTGTGTGGTGAGTGATGAGTACTGAATCAGTATCATTTTCTTTCGCTTTGTTATTTGAACATGAACGGTGCTCGAGAGAAATGACTGTCAGTACTTCTCAGAATGTAACAGATAAAGCTCTCCTCAAGATGAAAGTTGGTTCAGTCACTGTAGTGCCTCACTAACCATGGTCCTGTTGCATGTGGTGGGCTCTGGCTGTCCTCCAGCTTTTGAACCATCTTACTCAGACACTTATTGGGATAACCATGGTGCAGCCGCGACAGTTTCCACATCGACAAATCACTGTCGTAGGTGAAAGAAACGATAAGCAGCCAAAGAAATCTCAGGAGTAGTCTCTGATTCTCTGACTTCTGGACCGAGCTGTGTCCATCCCAGCAGCTCCCCTACTGTGGCGCTAATCTCATCATGCGATAAGTGTCAGAGGAAGTAATACTCACGCAACTCTACAGGCGGAATGGAAGCTATACTCACAGAGTATTAAGAATGAACCGTTCAGCGGGACAGAAGAATTTTTATCACCGTTTCGCTACTGGAGTTTGTTGAATTAATTCTTGACGTTCTCGCGCTAACGAACAAACTAGTGACGAATCTCCTTCGCTGCTCTGAACTCAGTGTCGCGATATGTCTCAGATGACAAACAAATCCGAAGTATACTGGAAAGGTGGGAAGTCAGAATGAGTCATCCTTCATACAGTGTGGCGGAAAGTCCATTCCGCTACCTCAAAACAAAAAGTTGTAATTGGACTACTTAGATATGAAAAGTACATATTTATTGTATCAGTATGAGGACCAGCGCGCCTTACACAGAGATCTGTGTGTCTCCAAATCCCCTCTGACATCTTATGAAGTGTCTATGTAGGTACTTTTAAAAGATTTTGTCAACATGTTTGTTTAGTTTTTCATTAGTTCTGTTATGTTGACTCAAATGGGACTTAATTCTTCCCCATAATCAGTTGCTGGTGTGGTAAGGTTCGGAATACGTGGTGTCCATTTCGATGGGGCTGGAAATGTCGCAGAACCACTCCCAGGCCGTGGTGACGTCGCTCACCGTGCAACTCACACACATGAATAGCAGATTGTGCCGGAGTTCTGTCCTACTTTAACCACTCACGATCCATGATTGCCTCGCCTTCGAGCTGAGTTGTTAACCTCGTTTGCAATATCCATCCGTATGCCGTTCAAGAAACTGTAGCCTGAAACAGTATCATGATGGCATCCTGGATCATACAATGTGAGACGAGTTCCTTTCTAGCTCTCGCAAATAATGAGGATTTTCCTCGGACCAGAAAACGGTATAACTCTTTTGTTGACTGCAGTATAAGGCACAGTTACTGGAAAATTAGGGACCCGCCTCGGATTCTCATGGGTCTCTCTAAGTGTCTATAGCTGGACGACTTGTAAATTATCCACGCAAGCTTTTCCCATGAAACAGTTTATGTATTAGCGAAAACCTTATCCTAATCCCTGACGTAATTGCTGAGGTTAGTCTTCACAATTAGACACAAAAACGTGGTGGGCGAAATTTATTTACAAAGCTAATGGACAAAACACCTGTGGGAAACATAGTAGGCACTGTGGCAACAATGTAAGGCAGGGTGCAACTTGCTGTTCCATGTCGTAGACACATAATTCATTCACAAACATCGGCCTACATCCTTTCGTTTTCTAACTTTTTAGTGTGGTCGCACATTGCTAAGCGTGCTGCCCGATTTCAGCTCAATATTTGCCAACGGATTTCAGCTCAATTGGCTGACGGACGATGGCACACGTTTCTACCCACATATGTAGAGTACAGCCTGTCTTTGAAACAGCCTGAGAAATAAAAGAACAACAACTTTCTCTCAATCAATCAGGGTTGCTTTACGAGATGGGCCTTGGCATATGCTCTCGTTACCTCTGTCACTGTTTGCCCTGTACGTGGACTTTCATACACCCCCGCACGCGGCACTAAACGTTCTTTTCAGTGCAACTGTGTCGGCATGGAATCACAAGTCACAGAATGCAACATTGAAACAAGACAGTTCAGTACCGATGCCAGTGTCTTTCATCATCTTCAAAACAGAGACATCAATAAAACCTACTTATTTCCTGAATTACACAAATTCGAAGGTCTTCTTGGACACCCTTTAGATGATGCGTAGTATTCACTCAATGGATCTCTGGTATCTTTCTTTGTGAACACTAAAATTTGTGTTCACTTTCCGCCTTACGTCATCGCCGTGCTCAACGTGGACACTGACTGCCTGCAGATGTTGGCTGATGTCCTGGAGCACCCCACGTGCCCACTGGACGACCTGCCACCGGAGACCATCCAGCAGCACCTACAGTGCCGCCAGCAGCTGTGGGGCGACGTGGTGCAGAGGTCGCCCCACATACCCGTGACCAGCTACCTGGCCTACACGCAGAGGGTGAACGTCAACCTCTGTCTGCTGGCCTGGATGGCAGTCAACTCGTACAGCATTTGTCAGGACGTCCCATTCAGTATCATGCAATCCGTGCACGACGCTCGCTGCTACTTCGATAGTCCTGACGACCAGTCGTGTATGGAATCGAACACCACAGACGCCCTCTGCTCTGTCTCCAGAGCTATTCTGCTGCTCACGTGTCGCGACTTTTCTTTCCATGAATCTCCTGAGCTGTGTGCCGTCAGATATTACGGAGCTGGACTGTACCCAAATGACTTCAAAGCAACGTGGTCAAATCCCCTCAGAGGTTATGTAAAGCCAACAGAAAGGACACTGAGTTACAAAGAGAGTTTACATAGTGCCACCTTGAAATACAAAAATTTTAAAATCGACAGGTTAAAACTTTTAGAAAATCGTTCGTAGTGGTTAATATTCTTTTCCGTTTTTTGACTGCCGGACTATACATGCGCCTTCCACATTTACGTAATCTGCCTGGAAAGATTTTCTTGTCCTTCCAGATCACGGGTATAGTCCAGATCCTCTGTTCTGAGGTCGTTTATCGGATGGCAGGCGTCCCCGACTTATCTGTAATGGTACTGATCGATAGCGCCCTCCGTTTCTCAGCTGTATCTGGCTAAACTCATTCTGCTACCACATGTACGCTTGTGTTCGTCATCTGAGGCTTCCTAACGAGCTAGCACCTACTGAAGCAATCCGGATATTCCGTCGCCAGGTGCTGTGTGTGCTAATACCCTGGAGTATAGTATGCACAACGTGTATCACTGTGGAATGCACGAGCAAGTATTACGTGATCTACAGTCGGATAATATTCCCTGGGGGGATTTCACTATCGATATCTTTCAACTTGGTTTGTCTCGGACTGGTGGGAATCATGTACCTACGAACTCGGAAATCAATGCAGCAACTCAAAATTTATAGGAAGGGTAAATTTGCCTCAAAGAAAGAACTTGTTTTTATGTCAGTTAGAACTGTAATCTTAAGTGGAATTGGGATTATTATTAGAATTGGGTTTCACCAGGTACAGGATGTGGCACAGCTTGTGTACTGTGTAAATATAGCTACAATGGTGCAGGGACCACTGATGTTTTTTTCATTTGTAACGGAACAACGCTCCCCATACTCAAGAAGATGATACTGGCGTGTTTCAACCCAGACATCACCATCCCGGAGCAAGAGCTGTGCTCAGCAGCTGAGAGAAATCTAGCGAGGAGGGCGAAAGAACAGGCTGCCGTTGCAGAATCCTCGTTGTAACCTCTGTAAGCATTCTGCTGAAAGGATTGTCTTTCACTATAGATCGTTCTAAAGCGTGTGATTAGTCATACAGACAGAATCTAGCAGACGAGACAAAATTAACTGCGACTGATTTCGCAAAACAGTGCCTCTGATTTATAATTGATTCTATATTTACAAATAATTACTTATTTGTATGTGGTTGCATAGAAGACCGTAATAATAAGTTATAGGTGTCCTACGTAATCTCAAGTGAACACAAAGAAGTTAAATAAGAGTTCTACATAGGACTGGACTAATGCGCTTTTGTGGGATGGTATGTTGAGTTGGTGATATAGAGGTACACAAAAGTGATACACAGGACGTCAAAAAGTAATCTGTACCCCGTGTTGTAGTCTTAAACAAGGAAGAACACCATTTAAAAAAGGATTTATGCAGATAGTATTATGGTAGGAAAGAGATGTGCCAGAAGTTGAACTGAAAGGACACACATTTTTCCATAAGTGTAACAGCGTAGTATGTACTGTTTATTGTGAATTGTTACCAATAAAAGAACGGCCATAAGAAATGAGTGACCGAGCAGCGGAAGTGAAACTGCTACCTGTGTGAATTTGATATGCAGCCCAACTGAAGACTTGGTACTATATAGATGTAATTGTCAGAAACAGTCAAATTACAGCGATAATCACTCACATACCGACCACCTATAATCTTAAGAGCGAATGTCGGGAAGGAAGAGTTGCCACTTAGGATACTGCACAAGTGGAGACTGCAGCACGACTCGCCATCTTGTTACGTCACGAGGTAGGTACTATCAGGTGCGACTTACTCGCCCACACCTCTGATCGCAGAGAGACGCTGACACCAGAGACGATCCCCACTGCCGAGGCGGCCCTCCCCTCCCCTCCCCTCCCCTCCCTGCCAATCTCTGCAGACCCTCCCCCGCCCCCTCCCCCAGTCTCCACACCACTACCGCCTGCATGCGTTGCGCCAGATACGTGACGTGGCAACGTTTACTGGTGGACCCGCATTAGTTTCCTACTCGGCTACACATGTTAATTCAGTCTGACGTAAGAGACGCTAACCTCGCTTTAACCTGCGAGAAAGGAATAAACTGCTTGTAATTAATAGCCCCGCTGCTACCTAGCTACTGTGAATTAAAATTCCGAGATCCGACTAGGGGACTGGGCAGTCCACTGTTTCGTCCCCCACAGAGCGTATCCGGACTGCACTGGTAAGATGCGTACATCCACAGCAGCCTCCAGCCATAGGTCTGTGTCAACTGAAACAGCACCGTATTGCATCCACATTGGTTAGAGAACGATGCAGCTGTTTCCTACATTACACTGTACGAAATACTATAACCAGCCACAAGCTTTTCTGAATTGATTTTCTTTCGGTATAGGAACGGTTGAATAAATTCATTTCAGAGAAGCAGCATCTGTTTCAAACGTGACAAGAAATTCCTCGAGATGACATTCAGGCTGTATGCTTGCATGAAATACATACACTGAAGAACAAACCATTTGGTAAACCTGCCTAATATAGAGTAGGGCCTCCATGAGCACACAGAAGTGCCCCAACACGACGTGGCCTGGACTCGACTAATGTCTAAAATAGTGCTGTAGGGAACTGACACCGTGAATCCTGCAAGGCTGTGCGTAAATCCGTAAGAGTACGAGCAGGTGCAGATCTCTTCTGTACAGCACGTCGCAAGGCATCCCAGATATGCTCAATAATGTTCGTGTCCGGGGAGTTTGGTGGTGAGTGGAAGTGTTTAAACTCAGAAGAGTGTTCCTGGAGCCACTCTGTAGCAATTCTGGACGCGTGCATTGTCCTGCTGGAATTGTCCAAGTCTGTCGGAACCCAAATGGGCGTGAATACACGCAGGTCATGAGACAGGAAGCTTACAAAAAAGTGGTTCAAATGGCTCTGAGCACTATGGGACTTAACATCTGAGGTCATCAGTCCCCTAGAACTTAGAACTACTTAAACCTAACTAACCTAAGCACATCACACACATCCATGCCCAAGGCAGGATTCGAACCTGCGACCGTAGTGGTCTCGCGGTTCCAGACTAAAGCGAATAGAACTGCTCAGCCACTCTGGCCGGCCAGGAAGCTTACATAAGTTTCACCCATCAGATTCGTATGTAGACGTATCAGGGGTCCCATATCACACCAACTGAAGACATCCCAGACCATTACAGACCCTCCACCAGCTTGAACAGTCCCCTGCTGACATGCAGGGTTCGCCGGCCAGAGTGGCCGTGCGGTTCTAGGCGCTGCAGTCTGGAACCGAGCGACCGCTGCGGTCGCAGGTTCGAATCCTGCCTCAGGCATGGATGTGTGTGATGTCCATAGGCTAGTTAGGATTAATTAGTTCTAAGTTCTAGGAGACTGATGACCTCAGAAGTTAAGTCGCATAGTGCTCAGAGCCATGTGAACCATTTGAAGATGCAGGGTTCATGTGGTTGTGTCCATACCCATAAACGTTGGTCAGCTCGATGTAATTTGAAATGAGACTCGTCCGACCAGCCAACATGTTTCCAGTCCTATGTCGATGTTGACGGCCCCAGGCGAGGCGTAAAGCTCTGCGTCGTGCAGTCATCAAGGGTACAGGAATGGTCCATTAGCTCCGAAAGCTCGATGATTCGTTGAATGGTTCGCACACTGACACTCGTAGGTGACACAGCATTGAAATCTGCAGAAATTTGCGGAAGGGTTGCACTTCTGTCACATTCAACGATTCTCTTCAGTCGTCATTGGTCCCGTTCTTGCAGAATATTTTTCCGGCCTCAGTGATTTCGGAAATTTAATGTTTTCCCAAATTCCTGATATTCACAGTACACTCCTGAAATTGTCGTTATGGAAAATCCCCACTTCATCGCCACCTCAGAGATGCTGTGTCCCATCGCTCGTGCGCCGACTATAACACCACGTTCAAACTCACTTAAATCTTGATAACCTTCCTTTATGGCAGCAGTAACGGATCTAAGAACTGCGCCAGACACTTGTTGTCTCACAAAGGCGTATTCTGCCTGTTATGTATCTCTGTATTTGAATACGCATGCCTAAGCCAGTTTCTCTTAGGCGTTTCAGTGTATATATATATATATATATATGTACACACACACACACACACACACACACACATATATATATATATATATATATATATATATATATATATATATATATGTGTGTGTGTGTGTGTGTGTGTGTGTATATGTATATATATATATATACATATATATATATATGTGTGTGTGTGTGTGTGTGGTAGTGGCTCTTGTGAGAACTTTAGTGGGGACTACGTAAATCACGTGGAAGATAGGAATTAACTTTGTTTCAAGTTCTCTTCAGGAAGGACTAAACACATTTGATATTGTAGTACATGCTCTTAATGTTCCACCATAATATTTATTTAATAGTCTGTTATGAACCTGCTTTCGGCTTCTTAAGCCATCGTCAGTTAACTGACGGTCGCCAAAGAAGCCTAAAGCAGGTTCATAACGAACTAGTATATGAATATCATGGTAGAACATTAATACTGTGTATTAACATGTCTATATTCCTCCAAGAACTAACGGAATATTCTATAAACTAGATCAAACATTTGTGGCTAACAAATTTTAGCTACAGTTCTTTGACCTTGTAAGAAACCAAGAGTCCAGTTTGGTAAAATGAATTGTTAGAGACAGCTTTGGGATTTAAAGTGGTAGATGCCATGTAGGTTCTGAAGGCCTTTAGTGAAGCGCGCAATACGTTCTACACTTGACAGCAAGAGTAGCTCTATTTATTGTCTGTCTTTAATAAGAACATTCCTATCGATCCCAATATCTAAACATTACATTCCGCAAAGTTTGTCATCCTATTACCTTCACGTTAAATCGCAAAAGAATAAATGGGAAGCATAATTTTGAAAATAAATACACGCCTAAGGCACTGTAGCTTTCCAGAATTTAATTTATTCAAGTAATAGCAAATGCCACCAAAACTTACAGAATCATAAGAATTATATTCAAGCTGTTCAAGACTATTATGTATTATTCACTATTGAAGCAGTGAGCCTTTTATGTAGAAAATGTAGTTGGCTCTACAAAAAATTCTTTTATTTAGTGTATATATCATGTAACTGCAATATGTAAACAATGGCTTATAGACATTTCTTTGTAGGTAGAGAAAATAGCAGCTTTCGTCCGCTGCATTGTTGGAGCTTTATCCATCACAACCGAGCGGTACTGCGCACTGTCGACTGCTTTGCCGAACTCTGAGGAGTAGGCAGCAGCAGAACATGGAAGTCGCAGCCGACGGCCGTGCTCTAGGACGACCACTTTCACTGCGAATCTCGTGTTCAGACGTCCTGTACTGTTATTATTAATGCAGCGCCAACACGAAACACTCGTTCGCAACTCTCGACGACTGGAGAGCACACCAAGGCCAGAAAATCGCTTTACTACGAGGGCTAATGGACACAGCTGCTTCTAAATCGCGACACCACGTGGTGCTGTTTATCCACGGCGTGTCAACAGGGTGCTGCACCAAACGAACGGCCGGTGGCGTGGTGGGGGGAAGCCACTGGTGTTACCTGGGCAACGGCGTCATGTCCCCACCGATGAGCCAAACGTCGAAGGTCGCAACTGAGTTTAAACGGGCCGTAATAGAGCTCACTGTTAAATACAAATTCTCAAACATCTGGAAATAATTGTCCATTTCGCATGCAGCAAGAGCTAATCGCGACGCTGAAAAAGGTTTTCAAGGAATGTTTACAGACTTGTCTCAGTTGTTCCCCCAGAGCTTGTGTAAAACTACCTCTGTCGAAACGTAAACGCTTTCAGTAGAGCCTGGCGTCCTCTGAGCGACTGCAGTGCCGATGCGCCCACACTCTGTCGGCGTCCGCCTCTGCTGGGTTCTCCCTGTCTGAGTGACATCACTCGTCGACACCTAGGAAACTAAACTTTACACGCGTACCTCCTCCAAACATTCACAAAGTTTGTTTTTTTTTGTCACTGACACCTATGCGTACGCGCTCGGGTGCTCGCTCGCGCACACACGCGTGCGCATACACACACACACACACACCCACACACACACACACACACAATCCACGTGAAATTGTGAAGGGAGGAAGCTTGATCTGTAACTCCATTTCCGCCGTTCGATCAGTGAAACGTCAGCAGCGAACCTAACGCTTAGAATTTGTTACTCGTTTACTACCGACTCTGTTGGCAACACAGTTTGCAGACAGTATCCAGATACATCACTGCCGACGAGGTACGATGTCGTAAACATCGAGATGCACGAAAAACTCTCCTTCGCTTCAAATGGAGCGCAAATCCCTCTGGCTGTGCCACTCAGCGTCTGACAGTACTTGGCGACCTTCGTTAAACTTTGAGCACGATTTCAAATCTTTTCTAAACTCGCATGCTAAACGCCGAATATTTAACACATTAACTCAGTTGCAAAGTAATGAGAAGTTTCAAGCTGTTTTATACAGGGAAGTTGGATTCTTTAAAGAATCGGAGGTTTGCTCGTTACACAGTACGAGGCAGACAAACTGGGATGAACTGGCTCACAACACGTTTCGCTCGTACGATCTCGCGGGATTCCTCGACGCGACTGATTACTGGTGAGCCTGCGGTTGTTCCGTCGAGTTGATGTTCACATTTTCAGCAAGTGAACAACACGGCTGACTCGGTGGTGACTCGACAGAAGACCTCAAAGCACAGGATTGTTTCACTAATATTCACAACGAAGCCCACAGAACGGAAACTACTAAACCTATTCACTAAACACATATTTTATCGGTTCATCCCGCGTCACGAACACAATTCTAAACAATATATTGACAGGACGGAACTGTTTACAATTACCGCAAAGTGGATCGACTTCGGAAACAAGAGCAGGCGGCATTTACAGATGGACAGTCGTCTTGAACGTTGCTGTGGTCATCAACACGTGGCAGATGATCGCTAAAAGGAAAAAAACTCCGTATCTCAAAAGTTACGACTGAATGAACAGCTTTGTCATGTGGCCTCCTGACAACGCAAGTACACACACACACACACACACACACACACACACACACACACACCGAGCGAGGTGGCGCAGTGGTAAGACACTGGACTCGCATTCGGGAGGACGACGGTTCAATCCCGCGTCCGGCCATCCTGATTTAGGTTTTCCGTGATTTCCCTAAATCACTCCAGGCAAATGCCGGGATGGTTCCTCTGAAAGGGCACGGCCGACTTCCTTCCCCATCCTTCCCTAATCCGATGAGACCGATGACCACGCTGTCTGGTCTCCTTCCCCAAAACCAACCAACCACACACACACACACACACACACACACACACACACACACACATACAGAATGATCAAACGGTGAGTGGTCTGCCGGTCCCCACTCGACCGAGCCAGATGTTGCACAAATTTCCTGTGCAGGTTCTCTGACCAATCAAAGGGAGGCGTACTAATTTGCAGCCCAAATAGGGAGACCAGTAGGTAAAGGGTGACGAAAAGTAGCGGTGACATGTCAAAAATTTTGGCCCAGTTTCAGTGAATAATTCTGATAGAACCGCAAAACCTGGCATGATAGCTGCACTGTTCATATTGAGCACAACCTGCAAGTTTTACGTAATTTGACTCTCTGCTTTTGTTCCAAGCGGCTGACAATATTGTTGCCACAAAATTTGCACCACGTAATTGGAATACTGGGCTCTCGTTTTCTGACCATGATACCTGCTGGCTTGTTTATAAAGCGAGTAAGCCAGCGACCAGATCGTAGTACATGATTCCCACCAGTCCGAGACAAACCAAGTTGAAAGATATCGATAGTGAAATCGCCCTAAGGAATATTATCCGACTATAGATCAGATAGTACCTGGCCGTTTTTTCCAAAGCGATACACGTTGCGCATACTATACTCCAGGGTATTAGCACACACAGCACCTGGCGACGGAATATCCGGCTTGCTTCAGTAGGTGCTAGCTCGTTAGGAAGCCTCAGATGACGAACACAAGCGTACATGTGGTAGCAGAATGAGTTTAGCCAGATACAGCTGAGAAATGTGAGGGCGCTATCGATCAGTACCATTACAGATAAGTCGGGGACGCCTGCCATCCGATAAACGACCTCAGAACACAGGATCTGGACTATACCCGTGATCTGGAAGGACAAGAAAATCTTTCCAGGCAGATTACGTAAATGTGGAAGGCGCATGTATAGTCCGGCAGTCAAAAAACGGAAAAGAATATTTACCACTACGAACGATATTTCTAAAGGTTTTAACCTGTCGATTTTAAAATTTTTGTATTTCAAGGTGGCACTATGTAAACTCTCTTTGTAACTCAGTGTCCTTTCTGTTGGCTTTACATAACCTCTGAGGGGATTTGACCACGTTGCTTTGAAGTCATTTGGGTACAGTCCAGCTCCGTAATATCTGACGGCACACAGCTCAGGAGATTCATGGAAAGAAAAGTCGCGACACGTGAGCAGCAGAATAGCTCTGGAGACAGAGCAGAGGGCGTCTGTGGTGTTCGATTCCATACACGACTGGTCGTCAGGACTATCGAAGTAGCAGCGAGCGTCGTGCACGGATTGCATGATACTGAATGGGACGTCCTGACAAATGCTGTACGAGTTGACTGCCATCCAGGCCAGCAGACAGAGGTTGACGTTCAACCTCTGCGTGTAGGCCAGGTAGCTGGTCACGGGTATGTGGGGCGACCTCTGCACCACGTCGCCCCACAGCTGCTGGCGGCACTGTAGGTGCTGCTGGATGGTCTCCGGTGGCAGGTCGTCCAGTGGGCACGTGGGGTGCTCCAGGACATCAGCCAACATCTGCAGGCAGTCAGTGTCCACGTTGAGCACGGCGTTGCTTTGGTCCTCCAGCTGCCACTTCTCATCTGGAAAAGAGCGACAGCAAGTAGTTAATGCTCGTACGCTATAGCTAGCTAAACCCAAAGTCTTCTTTGGACTATACGACTGCGTGTTGTTTAATTAAATAATCGATAATCAGTGGTTATAGAAGGCCACAACCAACAAAAACCAGGGGTATTTGTCAGGGATGACGTAAGGCGGAAAGTGAACGCAAATTTTAGTGTTCACAAAGAAACATACCAGAGATCCATTGAGTGAATACTACGCATCATCTAAAGGGTGTCCAAGAAGACCTTCGAATTTGTGTAATTCAGGAAATAAGTAGGTTTTATTGATGTCTCTGTTTTGAAGATGATGAAAGACACTGGCATCGGTACTGAACTGTCTTGTTTCAATGTTGCATTCTGTGACTTGTGATTCCATGCCGACACAGTTGCACTGAAAAGAACGTTTAGTGCCGCGTGCGGGGGTGTATGAAAGTCCACGTACAGGGCAAACAGTGACAGAGGTAACGAGAGCATATGCCAAGGCCCATCTCGTAAAGCAACCCTGATTGATTGAGAGAAAGTTGTTGTTCTTTTATTTCTCAGGCTGTTTCAAAGACAGGCTGTACTCTACATATGTGTGTAGAATCGTGTGCCATCGTCCGTCAGCCAATTGAGCTGAAATCCGTTGGCAAATATTGAGCTGAAATCGGGCAGCACGCTTAGCAATGTGCGACCACACTAAAAAGTTAGAAAACGAAAGGATGTAGGCCGATGTTTGTGAATGAATTATGTGTCTACGACATGGAACAGCATGTTGCACCCTGCCTTACATTGTTGCCACAGTGCCTACTATGTTTCCCACAGGTGTTTTGTCCATTAGCTTTGTAAATAAATTTCGCCCACCACGTTTTTGTGTCTAATTGTGAAGACTAACCTCAGCAATTACGTCAGGGATTAGGATAAGGTTTTCGCTAATACATAAACTGTTTCATGGGAAAAGCTTGCGTGGATAATTTACAAGTCGTCCAGCTATAGACACTTAGAGAGACCCATGAGAATCCGAGGCGGGTCCCTAATTTTCCAGTAACTGTGCCTTATACTGCAGTCAACAAAAGAGTTATACCGTTTTCTGGTCCGAGGAAAATCCTCATTATTTGCGAGAGCTAGAAAGGAACTCGTCTCACATTGTATGATCCAGGATGCCATCATGATACTGTTTCAGGCTACAGTTTCTTGAACGGCATACGGATGGATATTGCAAACGAGGTTAACAACTCAGCTCGAAGGCGAGGCAATCATGGATCGTGAGTGGTTAAAGTAGGACAGAACTCCGGCACAATCTGCTATTCATGTGTGTGAGTTGCACGGTGAGCGACGTCACCACGGCCTGGGAGTGGTTCTGCGACATTTCCAGCCCCATCGAAATGGACACCACGTATTCTGAACCTTACCACACCAGCAACTGATTATGGGGAAGAATTAAGTCCCATTTGAGTCAACATAACAGGACTAATGAAAAACTAAGCAAACATGTTGACAAAACCTTTTAAAAGTACCTACATAGACATTTCATAAGATGTCAGAGGGGATGTGGAGACACACAGATCTCTGTGTAAGGCGCGCTGGTCCTCATACTGATACAATAAATATGTACTTTTCATATCTAAGTAGTCCAATTACAACTTTTTGTTTTGAGGTAGCGGAATGGACTTTCCGCCACACTGTATGAAGGATGACTCATTCTGACTTCCCACCTTTCCAGTATACTTCGGATTTGTTTGTCATCTGAGACATATCGCGACACTGAGTTCAGAGCAGCGAAGGAGATTCGTCACTAGTTTGTTCGTTAGCGCGAGAACGTCAAGAATTAATTCAACAAACTCCAGTAGCGAAACGGTGATAAAAATTCTTCTGTCCCGCTGAACGGTTCATTCTTAATACTCTGTGAGTATAGCTTCCATTCCGCCTGTAGAGTTGCGTGAGTATTACTTCCTCTGACACTTATCGCATGATGAGATTAGCGCCACAGTAGGGGAGCTGCTGGGATGGACACAGCTCGGTCCAGAAGTCAGAGAATCAGAGACTACTCCTGAGATTTCTTTGGCTGCTTATCGTTTCTTTCACCTACGACAGTGATTTGTCGATGTGGAAACTGTCGCGGCTGCACCATGGTTATCCCAATAAGTGTCTGAGTAAGATGGTTCAAAAGCTGGAGGACAGCCAGAGCCCACCACATGCAACAGGACCATGGTTAGTGAGGCACTACAGTGACTGAACCAACTTTCATCTTGAGGAGAGCTTTATCTGTTACATTCTGAGAAGTACTGACAGTCATTTCTCTCGAGCACCGTTCATGTTCAAATAACAAAGCGAAAGAAAATGATACTGATTCAGTACTCATCACTCACCACACACAGTGCAATTAGCTGAGCACAAATGTAGATTCTGTAAGATGAGTACATTCCAAAATAATCTTATAGGCAGGTTGTTTCTGCAAAAGACAAAAAACAAGACCTTAACGTTTACAATTCTTCTTCTTTATGTTTCATTTCACACCCACCACGTGACAGATTGGTAGGCAAGCTCCAGACATATTGCTTTTCTTCAGCCTCTTGACATTAAAAGATACCCATATAGGTTAGCAGTTACAATGAATAAAATTACTGGTTTCAATTAAAAGACTTACTATTTGTTATAAAAGTCCATGGATGGTAGTACTGTGATGAAGGTAAAGGTGTGGTTTCTAGCAAATCATGGAGGTTTGGTCTCAACAAGTGCCACATGGGTAATTTTGTAGAATGGGAGTGAGGATCATAAAAGGTGTACGGATCGGTAGGTATGGGAGTAGGTGTGTAGTTTGTGTTCTGGTACAGGAAGAATCAGGCTGCTTAAGTTTCCCTGGAGGTGAAAGGTATGGAGGTGGAAAGGTGTTGGACATGTTGGTACAGTCACAGCTGGAACCTTGGTTTACAGAAGTTTGGCGAGACAAGGTGGTTTTGTTTCTCAATTTTACAGGCTGTATAGCATCTGTGTTAAAGTTGGAGCAACTACTGAGAGGGAATTTTAATCAGTTAGTGGAAATTGCATGTGAGAGTGGAAGACAAGTATGAGGGAAGGTACAGAGAGCATGACCTTCTAGACCCTGTAAGGAATGGTAATATTTTGAGTGAACAGAATTCCGAGCTATGTTTTGCAGAGGTGAGGATGGGACAGATAAGGCTTTTGTGAAAACGAAGGACAAAAGAAGATACAGGACAAGCCCTGCCTATGACGAAGCCACTAGAGACAGAGTTGGGACTGGGAAACTGTGGGAAGCAACTCGGCTTTGGCGCTTCAAAGAAGCTGTCCTAGAGTTTGCTTTCAGCTGCTTAGGGAAATAACGGAAAAACTAAATCTTGATGGCCAAATCGGGTTTTGAATCACCCTCGTACCACAGCAACACCTCACACACGATGCTTTTGTAAGTATAGAGGACGGTTGATGAAATATATATGAATGGCCAGTTTGTGATTTTCTTAATTTTACTCCATTGTGGCATGTGTTCACCACATTAGTCCAAGATATGACACGGAAAGTTAAAGTCGTTTTACATTCTGGGTGACATAGTAGGTCTAGCTGCCTAGTCGGAATTATCTGTGCTTTGTAGAGTACAGGGTAACAAGTGAAATGCGTAACTTCATGATATATTAAGAATGTTTCATTATTGCTTGGATGTTGTGTTGAGATAGCATGTGGGGGAGAGTATTTTGCTGCAGCTGAGACATCAGATATCGCGGAATGTGTGTTAAGCTGTTTGCATGCCACAATGTGTTAGGTGACGAAGCAGATAAAAGTGGTGTTTTGGGTAGTTGAAAATAAACTAGGATAGAGTCTCGGAGCAGTTGAATGCTAAATTTAGATAGAAGGTGAATAAGGCTGTTATCATTATTTGCTGGACTATATGTGAACATTCAGGGGTACTTGGTGTTGAGTAAAACAGTGTTTCGAAATAAACGACTTTGATGGTGCGGATGGGACGCAAGTAGTTGTTGGGATGAGGAGACGGTAAGGTTGGTTTAGTGGATGACGCTTACTTTGCGTTTATAGCGACATATGAGGTGGGGCTCTTTGTAGCTGACGCAGGTGAATAAGAGCTGTACGTTTTAGCACTGCTTATCAGTGGCGGATCATGGGCCTAAATTCTGAGAAAGGCAGTGTTAATGTGGTAATAGTAAAGTGCAGGAGCGTCTATAGAAAGGTTCCAAAGCTGCTCTCATTAATAAACGGTTACAATGCCCACATAGTACTAGGGACGGAAAGTTGGCTGAAACTTGATGTAAGCAGTAATGAAATTCTAAACTTAGATTGGAATGTATACCGGAGAGACAGGCTGAACAGTGAAGGCGGGGGCATGTTTGTAGCGATAAAAAGTGCAATAGTATCGAAGGAAATAGACGGAGATTCGAAATGTGAAATAATTTGGGTGAAGGTCACGGTTAAAGCAGGCTCAAACATGGCAATTGGATGTCTCTATAGGCCCCCTGGCTCAGCAGCTGTTGTGGCAGAACACCTGAAGGAATATTTGGAAAATATTTCGAGTAGATTTTTTCCGACCATGTTATAGCTTTGGGTGGAGATTTTAATTTACCAGATACAGACTGGGAGACCCAAACGCATTTAATGGGTGGCAGGGACAAAGAATCCAGTGAAATTCTTTTAAGTGCATTTTTAAGTTCAAAACCATCGTATAATATGCATTAGATGAGTATGTGCCAAGTAAGATCGTAAGAGACGGAAAAGAGCCGCAGTGGTACAACAACCGAGTTAGAAAACTGCTACTGAAGCAATGGGAACTGCACAGCAAACATAAACATAGCCAAAGCCTTGCAAACAAACAAAAATTACACGAAGCGAAATGTAGTGTGTGGAGGGCTATGCGAGAGGCGTTCAACGAATTCGAAAGTAAAGTTCTATGTACTGACTTGGCAGAAATTCTTAAGAAATTTTGGTCTTATGTCAAAGCAGTAGGTGGATCAACATAAAATATCCAGACACTCTGTGACCAAATTGGAACTGAAACAGAGGATGACAGACTAAGGGCCGAAATACTAAATGTATTTTCCCAAAGCTGTTTCACAGAGGAAGACTGCACTGTAGTTCCTTCTCTAGATTGTTGCAGAGGTGACAAAATGGTAGATATCGAAATAGATGACAGAGGGATAGAAAAACAATTAAAATCACTCAAAAGAGGAAAGGCCGCTGGACCTGATGGGATACCAATTCGATTTTACACAGAGTACGCGAAGGAACTTGCCCCGTTTCTTGCAGCGGTGTACCGTAGGTCTCTAGAAGAGCGTAGCGTTCGAAAAGATTGGAAAAGGGCACAGGTCATCCGCGTTTTCAGGAAGAGACGTCGAACAGATGTGCAGAACTATAGACCGATGTCTCTAACGTCGATCAGTTGTAGAATTTGGAACACGTATTATGTTCGAGTATAATGACTTTTCTGGAGACTAGAAATCTACTCTGTAGAAATCAGCATGGGTTTCGAAAAAGACGATCGTGTGAAACCCAGCTCGCGCTATTCGTCTACGAGACTCAGAGGGCCATAGACACGGGTTGACAGGTAGATTCCGTGTTTCTTGACTTCCGCAAGGCGTTTGATACAGCTCCTCACAGTCGTTTAATGAACAAAGTAAGAGCATATGGACTATCAGACCAATTGTGTGATTGATTGAAGAGTTCCTAGATAAGAGAACGCAGCATGTCATTCACAGTGGAGATAGGTCTTCCGAAGTAAGAGTGATTTCAGGTGTGCCACAGGGGAGTGTCGTAGGACCGTTGCTATTCACAATGTATATAAATGACATTGTGGATAACATCGGAAGTTCATTGAGGCTTTTTGAGGATGACGCTGTAGTATATTGAGAGGTTGTAACAATGGAAATTGTACTGAAATGCAGGAGGATATGCAACGAATTGACGCATGGTGCAGGGAATGGCAATTGAATCTCAATGTAGACAAGTGTAATGTGGTGCGAATACATAGAATGAAAGATCCTCTATCATTTAGCTACAATATAGCAGGTCATCAACTGGAAGTAGTTAATTCCATAAATTATCTGGGAATAGGCATTAGGAGTGATTTAAAATGGAATGACCATATAAAATTAATCGTCAGTAAAGCAGATGTCAGACTGAGATTCATTGGAAGAATCCTAAGGAAATGCAGTGCGAAACCAACGGAAGTAGGTTAAAGTACACTTGTTCGCCCACTGCTTGAATACTGCTCACCGGTGTGGGAACCGTACCAGGTGTGGTTGATAGAAGAGACATAGTAGATCCAACGGACAGCAGCGCGCTTCGTTACAGGATCATTTAGTAATCGCGAAAGCGTTACGGAGATGATAGATAAACTCCAGTGGAAGACTCTGCAAGAGAGAATCTCAGTAGCTCGGTACAGGCTTTTGTTGAAGTTTCGAGAACATACCTTCACCGAGGAGTCAAGCAGTATGTTGCTCCCTCCTACATATATCTCGCGAAGAGACCATGAGGATAAAATCAGAGAGATTAGAGCCCACACAGAGGCATACCGACAATATTTCTTTCCACGAACAATACGAGACTGGAATAGAAGGGAGAATCGATAGAGGTGCTCAAGGTACCCTCCACCTCACACCGTCAGCTTGTCTGCGGAGTATGGATGTAGGTGTAGGAAGGCCGGGAAACATACTGGTAAACGTTCCTTCCTTTCCTTTTAATGTATGCGTAAATAATGGTCCTAAGAACCACCACCACCAGCACTTCTTGTACTACTATTGTAACTGTGACGTCGGCGCCTACCAAGACTACCAATGTTACTGCTAATGACTGCTGAAAAATACAGAAACGGCACTCACGTTTATTTACGAACGAACTGTTGGAGCGTGGCCACATGTAAAACGAGTTATCTTGACGATCTTTCTTCTTCCCGGACCTGTCGCTGACATCGTCATACCACGTGTCTCAGTTCTGAAGTATTCACAGTGCTGTCTTTCAGTTGAGGTACAAGCAAAGCTGATAATCAGTTCTGGGACATCTGTTCCTCAAATATGGTTTTACTCGTTTAAGACAAGAAGAACTTCTTTCGACTGGAGCAATTATTGCAGGAACGGTAGCAATTAGATCAAAGATTCTGAAATCTTCTGGAAGAATCTGGTTCTTCTGATTCTTAGTCATTAATTTGATTACGTCTCCCAAAAAGATATAGTGAAATATTTCTTTATCGTAGAAAGAAAACACAATCTCCAGTACTACACGCAACTGCGAGCGACGAAGGCGAACTGTGTAGGATCAACTAATTTAAGGAAGATCAGCTTATCACAATGTGAACAGTCTTTTTCCAGTCGTGTTATAATATTATCCAAGACATCAAAATACATCTATTTGTGTTTTGAGATCAGTGGATCACCAATGTATTCATCTGTCATTTCAGAGCTGAAATGACGGATGGAAGTGTCAGGTTGCAACCTAATCGAGTGTTTCGTGTAATTTAGAAAGTCGACCAGTTTATCTTCATTGTTTGTTTTTCATCAGACCTATACATTCTGAGGCAGCATTGCTTCTTCTCAAGAATGTTCAAAACCATTTGAGGTTTTAGACGTTGTTGTTGTTGTTGTTGTGGTCTTCAGTCCTGAGACTGGTTTGATGCAGCTCTCCATGCTACTCTATCCTGTGCAAACTTCTTCTTCTCCCAGTACTTACTGCAACCTAATTCCTTCTGAATCTGCTTAGTGTATTGATCTCTTGGTCTCCCTCTACGATTTTTACCCTCCACGCTGCCCTCCAATGCTAAATTTGTGATCCCTTGATTCCTCAAAATATGTCCTACCAACCGATCCCTTCTTCTAGTCAAGTTGTGCCACAAACTTCTCTTCTCCCCAATCCTATTCAATACCTCCTCATTAGTCACGTGATCAACCCACCTTATCTTCAGCATTCTTCTGTAGCACCACATTTCGAAAGCTTCTATTCTCTTCTTGTCCAAACTGGTTATTGTCCACGTTTCACTTCCATACATGGCTACACTCCATACAAATACTTTCAGAAACGAGTTTTAGACGTGTGCTTTGAGAAACAGAGAGAAGGAAAACAATGTCAACGTCTATGACGCTCCTTTTAAAGACGCATGATTCTCTTCCAGTTGTTACACCAGAGTTTGTACTGTCAGTTATTTGTTTTTTAAACTCGGTTAGCTGCGGACAGTTTCGGAGAACGGCAGATATTTTGCTGGCATTACAGTTCCATCTCGTTTCACTGTTCGAAGGAGTAGGTTCATCCATAGTAGTGTCGAGAATTGCTATGCGCTTGGAAGACCGGCTGAAGAAAGCAGGTATAACCTGAAGCGTGGAGATGAAAGATCCCTGTTGGTTTCCTGCAAGAACAGCTGTGCTGGAAAAGTAAATCCAACGATGTGCAGAACAGTGAGTGAAAAGAGCTTGGGAGACAATATCACAGACCTTAGCTTGCAGGCCATTGAGTTCTCCTGATAGAACGGAGGCACCGTGGTAGGTTTCGATGACCAGCGTGTCGTTCACATATCAGAACTCTGGAGCTCGACAGCCAGCACAGCAGATGGAGCGGCAGCGGGTTTAGTTTGGCTAACATCACGAAAACCGAGAAAATGTCCTGGAATGTCGCCGTTGCAGTCCCACTGGCCTCACATTAACAGCGTGTTGCGACTTGTCTGAAACTTCTGCTGCTCCGTCCTCAATACAGGTAGGAAACGGTCCCACCCAAAATTGAATGCATATATATATAAAGAAGGTATCTTTCTTTTAGACATGTCCGGAAGAACAAATACTATCGGTGACCGTGAAGCTCTCTAGAATGAAATGATAATTAAATCAAAACCTTAAGCTGTCGACAGGTGTTGATATACATCAACGGGGCCAGTTGAAAATGTGTGCCCCGACCAGGACTCGAACCCGGGATCGCCTTCTTACATGGCAGACGCTCTATCCAGCTGAGCCACCGATGGCACAGAGTATAGAGCGACTTCAGGGGTTTATCCCTTGCACACCTCCCGTGAGACCCACTTTCCCAACTTAACTTCCACGCACTACAGTCGTAGTGCCCCTGCCCATTGCACTGCAGGCAATCTTACCGAGTTCCGGAAGAGTTTGGGCAATGTGTGGGCATCCAGCACAGAAGAAGTAGGTCAATGGCCAGTTAGCCTTAACTGTATATAAAGATGGTATTTGTTCTTTCAGACATTGATTTGCACTCCAGAACAGCTGGTTGTACCTTATGCTCAGGCTGCAGCCTTCATTCATAAACACCTGGTTTCTGAGCGAGTTAGACAGTTGTTAGCCCGTAGACGAAAGTTGTGCAATAATGTAAACGCAAATTTTCAGCAGAATTTCTAAAACAGTATTCATCACGCAGCAGTTTGAATACCGTCCCTGTACACCGCTAAGGGCAAAATCTTCCTAACACGGAAACGATGCATCTCTGACATTACTGTCACATGAAAACTTGTTTTCTCATCTCTTCTAAGCAGTCAATAATTTTGCATACGTAGCCTTCCTACACCACTGCAGTGCAGGAATCGATAATATATGGAAATCATCATAGTTGGCTTGTAATGATCCCAGACAGAGGGCTGCCAAGAAATCGAAAAGCTTGTGTTGGAAAGTAGACCTTGCATGGCAATCACGTGAGGTCTACAAGTGGAAATTCAGAAGGGTTTCTGAATCTCATTCTTCGTATTAGAATGCAGACGGAAGTCGTCAGTGCACAGACCTGCAGTGGATGAACCCCAGTATTAAACTCACCTATGATGTCTCTGACAGATGGGCCGTATTTAGTTCTCAGCCAGTTGATCCGATAGAAGGAGTAGACCGCGTCGGCGAGACCGAACATCTCTGACGCCTTTGGCTGCTGCTCCTCGCACTGCGCGCTGAAGTCGTCACGAAAGGAGAGGTACCACTCCTGGTAGTCCAGCAGGCGTTCACTCAGCACCGGCCGCCTGTAACACACAGACTGCGGGGTTAAAATCGGCAATCCAAATCATGCACTACAGCGCGTGGGAGAATGTGAAGCGCGACCTGACTTCAAACGCCCTGAAAGATTACAAACGCGTGTAGGAGCGGGACTCGAACGCAGGACCTTCGCGTTTTTGAAATAAGCTTTTATAGGCGCCGAATATACTAGGGTGGTTTCAAAGGTAGTTACATCGCTGAAACTTACTTTATTTTTCAATGTAGGTTAGTGCACTTGGTCCAACGATGTTCCAGTCCCTTGATCCCATCTCGAGAATTAATATCCTCCAGGCCTGCAAAACATTTGCCAACTACGGCTATCAGTTCTTCGTTGGAAGTGAATCTTCGTCCACCAAGGAAAAGTTTCAGTTATGGAAAGAGATGGAAGTCTGACGGAGGCATATCAGGTGAATAAGGCAACAATTCATACCTTAGTTCGTGCAATTTTGCCAAGGCGACGGCATGCGTTTTAGATCCAGCATCAAGTCTCGCAGCGCCCATGTTGCAGATAGTTTTTTAACTTCTAATTCGTCAGTTAAAATGATGACATCAGGCAAGAGTGAGCAATTACACGCACTTCCAATCGGCGATCCTCCGTGACCATTTTGTGCACTTTTGCAAAGATTTCTGGAGTAGTGACGCATCTCGGCCGACCACTGCGGGGATCATCGTCTAAGCTCTACCGACTAAATTTAAATTCATTTGTCCACTTGGCAACAGTTGAATATGAAGGAGCAGAGTCCCCCAGTGTACTCTGGAAATCGGCACGAATGTCCGTTGCTTTCATACCTTTCTTTACAAAGCACTTAATCACTGCTCGAATCTCGATGTTTTTAATCTTCGCAAATCACTACGCGGGAACAACAACAGAGCCACGTCACCTCTACAGCTCTCTTCCAAGAGAACTGATGTGTCACGTGTTTACAGGCAACAGTCCACTGAATATCACGTGAACAACTCGTTGCGCTAGCGCTGACCTCTTGTGGTGATGAGAACTTTCCAAACCACCCTCGTATATGTTAACCGGGGGCCGCAGCCTCAGTGGTCCACAACAACCCCACGACGACTGCCTCAGTCCACTTCACCCCTCCGCCACCCCACACCGAACCACTCTTTCAGGGTTATTGTGCGGTTCGGCCCCGGTGGTGGACGCCGACCCCCCCCCCCCCCCATCCCCCCTCCCAGTAGGGAAAGTCTCACACCAGACGAGTAGACGAGTGTAAGCCCTATGTTTGCATCGTAATTTAAAGATTTATTTAAAACCATTGCGTCTTTCTGTTTGAACCCGCTGATCTCCACAATTACTAGATGAATTTTCGTGGTTTTTCCACATGTAACATGTGAGTAGCTTGAGGAAATATTTAGGCTTTATTTAATCAAAATTGGAACATGGAAAAAAGACATCTTAATTCAAATTTTAATCTGAAATCGTCTCTTAGCTTAGTAATTCAGATGCTTCATCATCAAGGCGTACTACACTAAAGATGCAATAGATGGCGCTGGTAGTTTCGCAGTACACGAAATAACAAATGGATGGCACTCTTACTATTTTTACTCAGTGGCGGCTGTACTTTCGGAAGTTTGCTTCAATGACAGAATTAAGCACCGAAATCTTATCTTTACAAATAGAAACTAACAGAGAATATACTAGTCTACGATACAGGGATCCACTGATTTCGCTTTGTGTAGTAAAATCTAAACGGAGTTGCCCATTGCTTTGCTTGTTTCGATACGTTTTATTTACATTCGAGTTTTTTCCTGGAAGGGATTTTTAGCTCAGTGACAGAATATTCTCGGAAGTTTGCGTCAGCGACAGAGCTACCGCCACAATCTTATCTTTACGGGTACGAACTACCATTGAATTTGCTTACGGTGTTTTCGATGCTGCAGTGCCTATGTTGTTCCGAATTACGGTGCAATGTTCCTATGCCTCCCCCCCCCCCCCCCTCCAGAAGCGGGAGTGCGAAGCCCACCTTCTACGAGCGAGGTCAACGTGGTCTGGAACCGCCTCCTGGCGGTGGGACTGGAGCAGCTGTCCAGACGCCAGGAAAACCGGATCAAGTCTTACTGCACACTGGTTGCTGGGGGCGGGGAGAACGACACGCATCACTCCGTGCTCTCTGAAGTGTGTAAGGTTTGCGTACAAAAAATATATTGCAACTGTTGCCGGTAGTAATAGTTGAATTCAGTGTAAAGAGAGGGAAAATGCAGACACCTATCTATTATAACTGTCAGTATATACTCAGTTTAATTTCAAAATAGACGATTTTTCTCGTTGTTCTAGTCATCTCGAAAGGCAGCACCATGGACTTCACAACTCATTCTGGTAGAATAAATTCAGCTTGCTACTAAGTGATAGAACAGAAATGAAAGAAAATTAGTTGTTCCCTCAGACATGGCTCTTCGCGAAACAAATTTTATTCCGTGAAAATTCCTGGCAGATTAAAACTGTATGCCCGGCCGAGCTTCGAACTCGGGACGTTTGCTTTTCATGGGCTGCAGAGCGGAAATTTCACTCTAGATATTTTATTCCGTGTTTATAAATGAAACTGTGACTGAAAGTACTCCCGATGAAATAAGTAGAATACTTCGGACTCGGTATTCACTAAATAAAATTCGTTCATATTCGCAAATCTACATCAAACTAGAAACGGCCGACTTCATGTCTGTACAAGACTCTTACAAATAGTTATCCACCTAGATGAACATATGGCGTTAACTAAGCCGCCTCAAACGACTTCTGGGGCCAACAAAAATATGATTCTCAGTATTTCACGCTGTTCTTGGGCGAATTTTAAAGTTCTGTAGTAAACGGCCCGTTAAAAGGTATAAACTTGTATTTAAAGCCCTGAGACAGTGTGACAAGTATTACGATGGCAAACTCCTTATCTGTCTCGTTCAGCGTATCTCGTGAAGCCCAAATATCCCACAATATGTCTGAGAAAGACAGCACTTGGCGCCTTGCAACAAAGTTTGAACATTATCTCTAACCTTCTCAAAACTTTGCCTCGCTTCCATGCATAACGTCAAATACTCGACACAGTGACGCATTTATAAAGTAATCTGACGATTGAAGGAGTACTATAAATGGGAGTCGTAGTCTTCACAGAATCGGGCGTGGGGCGTGGTTTATACTGGTTCTGACCTGAAATGAATTGAGAGCTCTCCATTCTACCTCGTGCGCTGTAGGACTTCCAGCAACTTCCAAGTTCGGTCCCTACGTCTGTATCTACGTCAACAGTCGGCAAGTCGAGTCACAGTGTGTGGCAGAGGGTACTCCTGCTACCACTGACAGCTCCCAGCCGCCTCACCTGTGCCGCTCGGGAGTGGTACACGGTACGTGGTACGTGGTCGTCTCGCTGATTTCGCTTCGAGGAGCCGCGTTGGCAGTGCGGCGCTGCGGTCTGTCAGCAGGGAGTGTCGCCAGTGCAGGGCAACACGGCGGAACTATGACGTCATCAGCGCTAGGCTAACACCTTCTGCCGCTGCAAGACAGGCTGTGCGCTAGAGCCGATGAACGTGTATTTCTTTCGTGAAACCATAACAAATTCACTGATCGTTGAATTTGCCCTTTACAGATAAATTGTGCCGCCCTTGTACGATATCGCGCGCAATGTGGCAACACAGTGATTACAACACAGTGTGATCTCCTCCTGTTCTGTTTAAAATCGTATGCAAAATCTGACTTACTTGTTCAGAAAAACGTCGCTACAGAAACCTAGATCTATTAGTCAGTAAATGACACTAACTGAGATACTTCGTAACAGTTAACAGACAGGATGATGATATTATTGTAGTGATCATAAGTTTATTACTGGGACAAAAATGTAATTCACTGCGCGATGAATGGCTCATCAATGATCCCATAGTTTAATTACAAACGCTCATTTGACCAATGCAGAAGCGTGAAATAAGACTCATTTGTGGTGTAAATTCAAGAACGCAATGAATAAATCTACTCAAAGAACTGGGTATTCCAACCACTGCTTCTCAGTATATTTATTCCTTAATGCAATTTGTTGCAAACAATATGTCTCTACTTCCACTCAATACATAGTACCAATACTAGGAATAAGAACAATCTGCATAAAGACCTTGGTCCAATATTCAGGAATACACATTTTCAATAAATTACCAGCAACCATTGAAAACTTGATTGAAGATAAAGGTTGAAAAGCTTCTTGGTAGGTAACTCCTTTTGTACTCTACAGATGAATTTTTTTAACAGGGACTGTTAGAGCAGCTAAAGTAAAAATGTCTGTTAGATTTAATCTCTGACAGCATTTGGCCACAACAGTGATGATTAGGTAATTTGTGTGTGATATATTTAATAAAAGTGTATAATTATGTTTCGTTCTGACTGTGTACATTCTGTAGATATTAGCAGTTTCAGTTTACTGAAGTATCTGGATATATTGACAATCTACTGGCAAAATGATCAGGGAAGTGAGTATTATATTAAAGTGTCCTATGTTTTTATGTTACATCTTCTGACATGCCCCCACACCCATAAGACTTATATCATTTTTGAGTCTACAGTACAAAAACTGAATCTACTCTAACCTTTAACTCACATAGCAAAATCAGGGATTTTGTAAGTTTGACACCTTTGTCTGTCTCTCTCATCAATACTCTCAAATATGTAACAGGATATTTTTGATAATGATATGACATCAATGTAAATAGAATATAGCCCTAATTTTATGCACATTCATTTTAAGCAATGCAGCTACACACATCAAGTAGAGAAAAATAGGAAATGTAAATGTTTGTTAACCTGTCATAAAATTTATTCTAAACTACTTTACAGTTGACAGTTTTCTCTTTTTCATTTAACTGCCAATATGGATGTCATTAATTTTTTAACATAATTATTGAGAAATATATTACATGCTAATTTACTACAGACTGAAGAAGTTTGTCATCAGTGTGATCTACCTGACTACAAGAAAACTCCCTTAGGGAAAAGACTTCCCTTTTAATTACATCAACAGCGAACTAGATTTCTCTGGGATGTACATCTCATGAAGGAGAGCTCATGTTCACCAGACACCAAGTTTTTAACAATCAAATAAGTGAAAATAACAGCATTAATGACCTCATTATTAGGGCAATACAATCCACCTCTATCTACCTTTCTTATAAGTTCATAGCTTTCATCACTTTCTATTACTGATAATGTTTTATCAAGCACTAAGTATGTTTTACGTGTTTCACGCCCCAGCTTCTTAAGAACAGCTCTGGCACAGTATCCTGACAAGTATGTGAAAACAGGCAAGTATTCCTGAACAGACTGAACTTGTTCTTCACTGAAATCCATTATGCTCTCAAAGTTTGATGGTGGTGGTAGGGTAATATCATCCACACAATCACTTTCAAAAGAATATAAATCCATGCCATCTTCACCAAGAGCATAGGATGAAATTTTCAAGGAAAGCTGGGTCTGAATTCTTAGCTTGGATTCAATTTCAAATACCTGTCTCAAAGATACCAAACACTGATATGCTGCCATAGTTCGATATTTTCCAAATCTTGCTTCTAGAGCATCTGTCTGTACCTTACCTGGCAAAAGAAATTTAAAATTCAGCTCCTCAGTGCAATACTTGGTCAGTTGTAGACGGGCATGAGTGGTATGTGATATGGCCAAATGTGTATCACTGGATAATCCAAATGTACTACCAGAAATATGTTTCCATTTATCCAGCCATGATAGAAATCTTTATAAGTATCTGATATTTTCATTACTTGTGCTCGAGAGTGGTTTCAGCATTGCATCCTTAAAACGGATATCTTTACCAGGTGAGCTAATATTAACAATGTTCCACCATGTACAAATTAATTTAATGAATTTAGCAGTGCTCTCAAAACTTTCAATATGATGATGTTCCCCCAAGGCTAGCAAACCTTGGACAGTCATCCCACTGAAAACAATAAGTACAAGTTTGACATTTTGACGTTTTGTCACTCCAGGTTACTTGGAGAAAGAGACTTTAAATTAAGCTTATTGGCAAATTTTACTATCTGTGTACACTCTATGTCATGAAGTTTTTTAACTGAAGAGAATCTGGCCATACACAGCTGTGTGTTTTCTGAATCTGTTTCAAACTGGGGGTACATAATTGTCTGATCAGGATCTTTTTTATTAATCCAATTGTTTGTGATACACTTTAAAATGTGAACAGAATCTAAAACATAAAAAAATAGGATGAGTGTCATCACAGGGGTGTTTGTACACAATTTACAGTTGAGGAGGGGAAGCAAAGAATGACATTGCCCTTCTGTTAACTGAATTGTTGTCACTAACAACACAGACTACCTTAAAACCTATTGCATGCAGTCTGGAAAATGTTTTCTTTATTACAGTGAAAAGTCCTTCACCATTTATATTTTTTACTGGAAGAATGTGGACTACATCTTTATATGAAGACAACAAACTCTGTATCGCAAAAACCTGAGCACTAGTTGCCACATTTTTAGATTTGAATGCAGCACCCAAAATGTTACCTCCTGTGAAGTCTAAATAAGGCTTCAAATGTATTTCACCTACATTAGTGAAACATGATCTGATTCACAAAGAAACTGGAATTTCTGTTTTATATACATCAGAAAATTGCCACCTAGCTGCTCAGCTGCTGGGTTTGTTTGAAAATCTGAACAGATTTTATGCAGGGTATTAGGATGAGGTAGCACAAGATACTGTGTACTTCTTATAACCTTATAAGCATATGGTGATATTGAAAATGGAATACTACAAATTATAATACAGTCTGTTGAGTATCTGTAATGGCTCTTGTGGACTCCCATTAGATTCAATTGCTCACATAAAAAATTATTTTGTTACTTTCACTCTCATCAAAATGTTTTGACATATCTTTCAAATAATCAGTAACGAATAGCAAGTGGTCTTTTCCAGTGCTACCATTGTTTTTCATAGTAAAGTTCTCCAAGTTATCAATAGTGTTAATTAAGTCATTTAAATGGTTTATAGTTAAAGAGAACTTTCTTGTGCCAAGTTTTGAGATTACACTTTTACCTACATATAAAGACATACTCAGGTCAGAAGTCACCACAACACAACATAAAAGTGTAGGAATATCTTCAACATCTATTAGAACAAAAGTTATGGAACTTTCTGACTTTATCAGATGCCAGTTATTAGGCAGCTTGATATGCACTAAACACTTAACAAAACCATTAAAGTCCACAAAATGTCTTTCCTGTTCATACTGAGCATGAGTTGCTACACTCGCTGCAATAGCTATTTCTATTTTCTAGACGCTTTTGTCTCTCATCTCCACTTTCCCTCGAACAAGAAGCTGACGAAAGATAATTCGGACAGTTAGGCAGAATGGAAGTTGGAAGTGGCACAGAATATTTCTTCCCTGTGGAACTGTGGAAATATTCACTATGTTTCAGGTCTTCAGTGAAGTGGTGCTCGCAGACCTTAAAATAATGAGAAAATCTTTTATCAGCAACATGTAATAATCTCGAGGGGAACTAATGCTAACACATGGGATTAGTGTCATTTATCTTCAGATCAAATCGATTATTGTTCACTCGGTATTTCAGGTTAAAAGGCTAAAGCTATTCTTGCATAAGTAAATCACAGTTTTCCAGTGACTCAGTAATGTATGTTATGTAGTTGATCTAGAGAAAGGCATCAAATCAATCGAATTCACGTTGTTAATGAACATCTAAAGAGCGTGCTACTTAAATATGTGATTAGCTGCTCCCGCTCTCTACATTAAAGAACACACACCCTGAGACAATCTAACTGAATTGTAAAGAACCTGAGCTTACCTTCGATATCTGTGTAACCTAAAAATTTTCACGATGTGTTGCAGTTATCAATTTCTCCTGTAGTTCAGTGCTTTTAGGAAAAGAAAACACCGCTACTCGTGGCCCATTTTGGTAATTTCCTCTGCAACGTGGAACACAACACTTATACACCATTTCGAACGATTAAATCAAATCTCAGAGTTAAATGGAGATGTAATTTCGACGAATCAACCACTATACTTTGAAAGTAAACAGAACACAAGTTTTGTTTCCCGGGTAGGTTAGCCAACATAAACACAGACTTTCGAATTGCTTATAAAGGTAAATCCACACAAATTAAGCACAGAATCTCACGGTGCAGATTTCTTATCGCATATTGCTTTGTAAACGGCGCTACTTTTTCTTGCACTGCTTCATATACTCATTTTCTGTTAAACGAACAATGTATTCTACCGGTACCTTTTGTTGCATGGTTGGTATGGCTATTAGATCCAGTTTTGGCCACCAGCGGCGCTAGTTGTAGGAAAATCTGTGTTTCCACCACTGGCCAAGTGGAAGTGACGTCACATGGCCTACTCGTCTTGACTGGGAGGCCTGTATATTAGAAGGTGTTGTGCAAGGCCGGCAGCGGCGGGAGGTGACGTCACGCAGCAGGCTGCCGACAGTAGTAGGCGAGGGGGGGGGGGGGGGGGGACAGGAGGGCGTAGCGGCGAGGCGCAGCGTAGAATGGCCTCTTTGCACAAAACACCCTCCGGCACACACCGTAAAGTGGCGTGAGCTTTTGAGGTGCAAGTTGTAACTCACCTTTACTGCATTCTGCATCAAAATATAAATTATTACAACTTCGTGTTTAGATTTGATTGGTACGTGAGACATGTCGATAAGGAGTGATGTAACGAATTACGATTACGCAGATGAGAGTATACCGGTACATTCACGACGGCGAATTTGGTGTGCTTCATGTCGTTTGAAAGCGACGTTCCACACTCATACGGAAAGCACTGGGGCCACATATATATATATATATATATATATATATATATATATATATATATATATATATATATATCTCCCCAGTGTTTTCCGTATCAGTGTGGAACGTCGCCTTCAAACGATATGAAGCATGCGAAGTGAGCTGTTATGAATGTACCGGTATACTCTCATCTGCGTAAAATGGGGGTTCCTATTACAAAAAACGCAGTTGATATCCGTTTGACTCATGGCAGCGCCATCTAACGGGCCAACCATAGCGCCATCTGGTTTCCCCCTTCAAGGTAGACGAGTTTCGTTCTTTATAGTTTTTTCGTTTGATGCTTATTTCGTGAGATATTTGGCCCGGTCACTATCAATGGACCACCCTGTATAATTGTTTACATCGTGGGATAGTTTGACAACACACTTCGTACGATTTTTCGTTCCTGTATAGGTGCAGTGAAACAAGGTTTCCGTGTTTACCGACTCAGCTGCGGAACTCTGGAAATGAAGTGAACTGGCCGGGAGATGATCCTGTCCTGTGTTGCTCGGTCGGTAGAAGAAAGTCGTCCACTTCCACGCGAATCGGGCGATTTGCGCGGCGCTGAAGAAATGCTGAAGTCATGGGGGCGGCACAAACAGCCAGACCGCGAGAGAGAGAAATTACTAACTCGGCCGGGAATCGAAGCTGCGAACACTTCCGTACAAACTGTGAATGCGAGTCGCTGTAAGACCCGCTGTGTCGTGTGCTGTGTTGGGTTCACCTCGTCTCTTTACAGCTTTAAATTCTTGCCTTAGTTACCGCTTTAACAATGTCGCATTTTGTGTGACTTTTTTTTTGTGGGGGGGGGGGGGGGGGCAAGATGTACAAAACAGTGCATCAAGAAACGTAGACGCGTAACAACAAAGTGCATATTCTGCTGGCCTGGAACCTTTTCCGCATAATAACGAATAATAAAATAACAAATGAAAGCTACGTAGCCAAT